>NW_022639532.1:1546822-1547626 GCF_010583005.1 Odontomachus brunneus
CCAACCAGAGCCTTGACCGGTTGGATCATGTCCAGATCTTACCTTCACTGATTGGATCATGTCCAGATCTTGCCTTGACCGGTTGGATCATGTCCAATTCTTGCCTTGACTAGTTGAATCGTGTAAGATAAGACGGAAAGTGAATACTTTACGAGATATTTTGAATTTTTTCATATTGCAACTTTGGAGCTTTATAACTCGAAAAGTACTCAATGAAGAAACATTTCATTACAATGTTTTGGAAAGCTCTCGAGGTCAGCTACAAGAATATGTAATAAAAAATAGGGGATGCCGTTTAAAAAAATTGAGGTGACTTTCATGTGACTTTCAAATAATTCTTCAAGATCAAAGCAATGGTACCATCTTATGGTCCCCTCGAAACCAAACAACTTTTGTCTGAAAAATTTTTCTCTCCCGTACTTGGTTTTCGACATATTCGACTGGATGGATTAAAATGGTCCACATTGTATATCGAACGAAAATACATAACTCGGATCCCGACAGTTATGCACCCGTGAATACTACGCGGAAATATACATTGTGTTCTGAAGCGCACGGCTTGAGTCGCCCATTATGGTGCAACCCGTGTTGCCACGCAATTACGGCATTCGCGATTTACCCGGATCTACACGCGGTACGCTGCTCGTCGCGATAGCGGAAAGGCCGTAAACCTTTGTCTCGGATACGCACCCCGATGCCCTGACTCTAAGGACTCAGCGATGTAGACGCTCTCAGGAAGAACACTGCTGACCTCAGGGAGATACGTCTCAACGCGTCCGCACTCGACGGTGGTCCGGAACAAAA
>NW_022639532.1:1547636-1549866 GCF_010583005.1 Odontomachus brunneus
CCCTTTGTCCCGGATACGCACCCCGATGCCCTGACTCTAAGGACTCAGCCATGTAGACGCTCTCAGGAAGAACATTGCTGACCTCAGGGAGATACGTCTCAACGCGTCCGCACTCGACGGTGGTCCGGAACAAAAAGCCAAGATGGCTGCATTGCGTCGGCGATGTCGGCACGCTAATGCTCGCAGCGAGCGCCATCTCAAAGCGGATAGTCGAGACGCTTCCCCCCCCCCCCCCCAGGAGCCAAGAGTCAGGAGAGGCTATGTGGCTTGGTGACGCGCGACACCTGGCTTACCCGTTCATTGACCTTGCGATGTTACAAAGTAAGGGCAAGCCAGAGTATATACGTAACGAAGGCGCACGGCATTTCCTGGAATCTATAAAATAAATCTTAAATAAAATAAACTTAAAAATTAACTAAAACTAAGACTAAAGCCCTTCACCAGCAGCGCCGCTGCTGACTACAGTGAAGGTACAAGATGTCCGAACTCCAGGACTGCCATCCGTCAGGAGGCCCCCATTTGGGTACGGCTACCTAGGATGTCGTCACCCAGGATGTAGTTATCCAGGAGGATCTTGCCCAGGTTATAGGTTTGCCGAGTTTTTTTTTTTTGGTGAAGTTGTAGAGTATTGAATGAAGGTTGAGAATATAGGGGTGCAGTTTCAAAATAATGTAAAATATAAAAGTTGTGGGAATACCTAGTTTTAGATCTTCAATTGCATATATCTCGTAAACGGTAAGAGATACAGGGTCGTGCTATAGGACCAAATGTGTGGAGCTTGAGGAGTGCTACAAGTTTGCTTATGGAGACCAACCCTGTATCTCTCATGTGAAAGTCAGAAAAGGGTGTCTGAATGTTCAAGATCAAATATCTTGGAAACGTGTGGTTCGTTTGGAAAGTGTCATAAGGCTTTTTTGTAGAGCTTGATGAGATCTACAAAAAAGTCTGATACTTCATTCCAAACGGACCAGTAGTTTTTGAGAAAAATGAGATTGAATTATTTTTGAAATTTTGGTCGGTTTTCGAGAGAATGAGTGGTAAGAGTGAATCTTGAGTTATATGTTTACATCAATGGTGTGTACTCGTTGAGAGAAGCGTTCTGGAAGAGCGACTTTTTTTTTTTACAATTTTTTAAAGTGTTATATCTCGTAAACGGGCGGTTTGTTAGGAGTGTTATAAAAGTTTTTTGTAGAGCTTGATGAGATCTACAAAAAAGTCTAATACTTCATTCCAAACGGATCAGTAGTTTTTGAGAAAAATGAGATTGAATTATTTTTGAAATTTTGGTCGGTTTTCGAGAGAATGAGTGGTAAGAGTGAATCTTGAGTTATATGTTTACATCAATGGTGTGTACTCGTTGAGAGAAGCGTTCTGGAAGAGCGACTTTTTTTTTTTACAATTTTTTAAAGTGTTATATCTCGTAAACGGGCGGTTTGTTAGGAAAGTGTTATAAAAGTTTTTTGTAGAGCTTGATGAGATCTACAAAAAAGTCTAATACTTCATTCCAAACGGATCAGTAGTTTTTGAGAAAAATGAGATTGAATTATTTTTGAAATTTTGGTCCGTTTTCGAGAGAATGAGTGGTGAGAGTGAATCTTGAGTGATATGTTTACATCAATGGTGTGTACTCGTTGAGAGAAGCATTCTGGAAGAGCGACTTTTTTTTTTGTACAATTTTTCAAAGTGTTATATCTCGTAAACGGGCGGTTTGTTAGGAAAGTAGTATAAGGCTTTTTTGTTGAGCTTGATAAGGTTTACAAAAAAGTCTAATACTTCATTGCAAACGGACCAGTAGTTTTTGAGAAAAATGAGATTGAATTATTTTTGAAATTTTGGTCGGTTTTCGAGAGAATGAGTGGTAAGAGTGAGTGTTGAGTGATATGTTTACATCAATGGTGTGTACTCGTTGAGAGAAGCATTCTGGAAGAGCGACTTTTTTTTTTGTACATTTATTCAAAGTGGTATATCTCGTAAACGGGCGATTTGTTAGAAAAGTGGTATAAGGCTTTTTTGTAGAGCTTGACGAGATCTACAAAAAAGTCTAATACTTCATTTCAAACGGACCAGTAGTTTTTGAGAAAAATGAGATTGAAATATTTTTGAAATTTTCGCCCGTCTTCCAGAGAAGGAGTGGAAAGAGTGAAACTTGGATTGTATGTTGACACCAATAGTGAGTACTCGATGAGTAATGCATTTTGGAAAAGCGATTTTTGCAATTTTTTTTTTTTTT
>NW_022639532.1:1557459-1558585 GCF_010583005.1 Odontomachus brunneus
CAAATTAAATTTCGACAAATTAAAGAAAATAAATTAAATTATTAATAAATTAAGCCGAGAATCGAACCGAAATGAATCAATTTTTCGTTAAATTATTAAGCCAAAATTCGGACGCGAGTGATTTGAGATTCCGCTAAATCATTAAGACGAAATTCGGATCGATGTGTCATAGGGCTCTGCTAAATTATTAAGCCAAAATTAAACCGGAGTGTCGTGTTTTTGCTAAATTATTAAGTCCAGATTCAAACCAGTATGCTTTGTGTTTCCGCAAAATAATTAAATAGAGTTAGTTAAGCCTGGAAATATTTTTTAAAGATTCTTTAAGAAATTTTTGTGTTAGCAAAGGTACATATTCGAAGGGTACATATTTAGCTATGAATTGTTTCTTGGATGACAATGTGCATTAATGTCATTCTTCTCCGTCAATAACACGCCCAGAATCTTGAAAATAATTTTCCTTGACCCTAAAGTTGCGCCTATAATTTTAGATCCATAGTAGTATATACGGATTAACACGCATGCGCACTGGTATATATCTTGCGCATTGGCCGAAAGTCGGTCATATTACTACAGGTTAAGTCACGCAGAGTTAAAACGTAGAGCACCTTTTTGGATAGATATTTAGAGTTTTTCAAACTATCATTTGCGATCCAGAAATGTTTACTTTCGAAAATTACATCAGATGTGCTTATTTCGTTCTGTATCCTCTCCTGGGTGACAACGCGTGTTTGTGTAACTCTGCTCCGTCAGCAGCACGCCCAGAAGCTTGAAATTAATTTTCAAATATTTCATATTCGCGCCCATAACGTGAGATCTATCGTAGAAGCAGTATATTTGTGTTATCGCGCATGCGCGGTGGTCCTACCCACCGCATAGGCCTATAGTTGATTATGTTATGGCAGGTTAGAGGTTATTTTGCGCTAGCGCGTAGAGGACCATCTGGGATAGTTGTTTAGTGTATTTTAAAGAAACATTCGCGTTTGAAAATGTCTATTTTCGAAAATTACGTCAGATATGTTTATTTCCTTCTGTATTGTTTCCGGGGTGACAACGCGTGTTTGTGGGACTCTGCTGCCACAGCAGCACACCCAGTACCTTGAAAATAACTTTCCAATATCCCAAAATC
>NW_022639533.1:0-1039 GCF_010583005.1 Odontomachus brunneus
TAATAATAAGAAGTTGTATGATGTAACTTTTAATAAATAACATAACATCCCACACAGCACAATGTCCAAAATCGGGACATAAGATGTCTTGAATTCGCCTCTAAGACCGGCATTCATAGTCGAATCTTATTTCAAGATCGTCTTAAGTAATGTCTTAAAATGCGAATACGCTTCTGTGATTGGTTCATGACATCTTAAAACAGTACTTAAGATGATCTTAAATATAAGATCAGACTATGAATATCGCCCTAATGAATATCGCCTAAGACTTCAGAACATAAGATTTCTCTAAAACATTAAAAAAAAATCTTTAAGACGTCTTATGTTTCGACTTTAGACGTTGTGTTGTGTGAGATTAGGGTACAATCGTGTACAGATTAATAAATATTTGTACCATTACAATAGATAATAAAATAGTGATTGGCTTAATTTTTTATTGATGTTTAACCCTTTGGGGACGAGTGTCGGCATATAGCCGCCCAAGCCGTTTTACCGTTCCGGACGCGTGTCGGCATATAGCCGCCCAAATTAGTTCGTAGCTGCAAGGCTCGCGACGTCTGTCGTTCTGAGCGATAAGATACGCATAGGTATAGTAAAAGAGTCACGTTTTCATTCAAAGACATTAGGGGCCATTAGCGATGAAGTCTTATCTTCCTTATAGCCCGTCGAGCGGCTCCGTCCTCAAAGGGTTAAATTGAATTAATTTTGAAACTTATATCTAATATATTCTTTTTATACTATATCAGAGTAGCGCACTTCACCTCATGGAATAAACGTATAAACGTATTAAGATAAATTAGATTTAACGGTTTCTCGCATGTGATTACTGTGCAGAAAACATTCCTATATAATTCCTATATAAAATTAATAATCTTTTCAATCAAAAAAGATAGATTCTTTAAAATATGCATTTCTTCGTAAAATGTAAAAAAGAAATTGATTTCCTAGATCCCCGAAATAATGATACTCTTTATCAAGAGAGCACTTTATTAAGTATTCAGTCACACTATGTCCTTTCTGAGATTTCTTTTGTCCGTTT
>NW_022639533.1:1049-2354 GCF_010583005.1 Odontomachus brunneus
AGAAATTGATTTCTTAGATCCCCGAAATAATAATGCTCTTTATTAAGAGAGCACATACTTTTGTTAAATAAAAAAAATTAATTTTTTATTAGTTTATTAAATTGTACATAGTTTCAAAAATCTAGTTTACAGCGTATTAAAATATTCGAAAAATTAACGGTGATATGAATGAAAACGTAAAAGTGCGCACGTCTCTTTTGCTACGTACCGGCCTTGAGATAGCAAACAGTTGGCTGCCTGCTGCAACTGTCCGGGATATAAAGGATTCAGTCACACTAAAATATTCGCAATCTTTTTAATGGTGACCCATATAATTAATCCCGCTTATAATAATGCTTGGAAAAACTCGCTGACCACAATGCTACTACTTGATGGAATAGCTGTTATAACGCTGTTATAACGCTACATGCGTTGGTTCCGAATCATTCACGCTCACGAATAAAAATTCATTCCATACGAATGAAAAGTTACTTTAATTCAAGTGACAATTGTCGTTCCATTTATAGAAGCAAAATTAACTCCACGATACGGAGTGAAATTTTTCACTCCACGATATAGAGTGAAAGAATTCACTCTATAAGAATGAGAAGTCACTCTAATTCGAGTGACTCACTCCATTTTTCGAGTAAGATCTTTACTCCGAGAAATTTAAAAAATAAGTTAAGATAAAAGATATATCTATAAAACGACACTTATTATCAATCCAGTAAATTTGTAAAATAAACGCTTTCTTTTTATTAAAATCATCAAATAACTGTAAAATTAAAGTAATATACGAAATTTTAACTTTTTTCATCATTTTCTGTTATGTTAATTTTGTGACTATTTGTTGATTGTGCCAAGTAATTGTGACAGTAAAAAGACAATATTTAGAGCAGTTTAAAAATTTGCTGAATTGATTACAAATGATTATATGGATATATCTTTAACGTATAATGTAAAAATCGTGAGCATGCTATTTCTCGCTTCTGACGTCATCAAACAAAGACAACCTATGCAAGTATGCAAGGGCCTTAGTATCTTGAAATTTTATACGATTATTTAAAAAATAATAATCTTTTTGTTGAAATTGACGTACTTTATTTGCATACGTTGGCGTGACATCAAACAACTTATATATACATAGAAGGGGAAATACCTTTGCTTCATGTAAACCAAAAGTATGTTACAGTATCAAATGGATCCTACCTTATAATTTATAAATAATTTATGCTTCAGCAGTAATAATAAGAAGTTGTATGATGTAACTTTTAATAAATAACATAACATCTCACACAGCACAATGTCCAAAATCGGGACATAAGA
>NW_022639533.1:2713-3807 GCF_010583005.1 Odontomachus brunneus
TCTTTCATCCGTCTTTTGTTCTTTTATCTTTATCGCTTCTTAGCGCTTGTTCACAACTTTACTTTAAGGTCGATTTTTTAAAAAATAATCGACTGTAGTAAATCAATTTCTTACGGCTTACGTGTTACTTGAATGCACTTTCACATTTTCTCCTATATCTTCGTCAATTTTTCGAATATTTTAAAGCAAGGTGGTATAGTGGTATAATATTTAGAGCATTTTAAAAATTTGCTGAATTGATTACAAATGATTATATGGATATATCTTTAACGTATAATGTAAAAATCGTGAGCATGCTATTTCTCGCTTCTGACGTCATCAAACAAAGACAACCTATGCAAGTATGCAAGGGCCTTAGTATCTTGAAATTTTATACGATTATTTAAAAAATAATAATCTTTTTGTTGAAATTGACGTACTTTATTTGCATACGTTGGCGTGACATCAAACAACTTATATATACATAGAAGGGGAAATACCTTTGCTTCATGTAAACCAAAAGTATGTTACAGTATCAAATGGATCCTACCTTATAATTTATAAATAATTTATGCTTCAGCAGTAATAATAAGAAGTTGTATGATGTAACTTTTAATAAATAACATAACATCTCACACAGCACAATGTCCAAAATCGGGACATAAGACGTCTTGAATTTGTCTCTAAGGCCGGTATTCATAGTCGAATCTTATTTCAAGACCGTCTTAAGTAATGTCTTAAGATGCGAATACGGTTCTGTGATTGGTTCATGACATCTTAAGACAGTACTTAAGATGATCTTAAGAGAATGTAGATTTAAATAAATATGTTAATGGCATCTATAAAAAAAATATTTGTTAATTTTAAAATAATTTTTCCCTCAGTGTAGAGTATAGAAATCGTCAAAACTGTTACCTGGCTATTTACAGTTATTTCGACGCAGAGGACGATTATTCCATGTATTCATGTACTTTTCTCTCTCACACGTAACTTTGACACATTTCAATGTCAGCATTTTTCTTTTATATATATATGACTTAACCAACCGAGAAGTCAGATTAAATATTTTTCTTACAATTGCTTGAATTCAGTAATATCGAAAAGTATTTTAAAAA
>NW_022639533.1:3817-3978 GCF_010583005.1 Odontomachus brunneus
TATTCTTTCATACTGTCCTTTTTGAAAGGTTTCTTTCATCCGTCTTTTGTTCTTTTATCTTTATTGCTTCTTAGCGCTTGTTCACAACTTTACTTTAAGGTCGATTTTTAAAAAAATAATCGATTGTAGTTAATCAATTTCTTACGACTTACGTGTTATTT
>NW_022639533.1:4196-15458 GCF_010583005.1 Odontomachus brunneus
ACGTGTTATTTCGTGTTATTCTTAGAATATTTTTAGATATTCTTTGGATATCTAGTGCTATATGGGAATAGGCTTAAGATAGAAACGTAGAAAATCCAAACGCCGCTATTCGGCCGCAAATGAGCATAACAGATTCCAAACACGTCGCAACAGATAGCGAGTTTTTTTATTGTCTCGATGATTTATATGCGCTTCCACATTTCTACTTTATACGTCAAGTAAAATTTTCGAGTCCAGTCCAAGGAAAAGTTTGGATTTTCTACGTTTCTATCTTAAGCCTATTCCCATATAGCACTAGATATCCAAAGAATATCTAAAAATATTCTAAGAATATCACGAAATAACACGTGTTATTTGTATTCACTTTCACTTGTGGAATGGTCCATTTTTTTGGTAAGTCCCGATCTTCAATAAGTGACTCATGTCCTAAGCCTTCAGAAATTGACTAATCACAATCGAGTATTATTCTCACTGTGATTGGTCAATTTCCTAAAGGTTAGGAGTTAAATCACCTATTGCAGGCCAGGATTTAAGAGGAAAACAGAACAACCAATAGGCACAGACTTAAAGCAAGAGTGCGAAAGAGATCCCCTCTCTCCCTCACCCTCTCTTCTCTTACCATCTTCACAAGCAAACGTTTACCGTAGCAGAGCAGTCGGAACAGTCAGCTCTCAGCAGCTCTCAGTCAGCTCTGGTCACTCGGTGTGAGTAGACGTGTTGCACTCTTCGTAAGAGCTGCTGAAGTGTGAACGTGCTGAATTTCCTTAATCAGCCAACAAGTCTTTTTTACCGTATGAGACGTAGTGTTAACAGGACTAATTTCGGTTTATTTTCATATACTCTCTCGTTTCATAACGCGCTATAGTGAAGTGTCAGCGATATATTAGCTCTAAAATCTCGTGAAGTGCGGACGTCCCATGCTTTTTGAAGTACCACGTTTTTAATGCTTAGTATTAATTTTGGATGATATTCCGGACGAGGTTGGATATTATGAAAAAGGTATGTTATTACCGTTCTGAAATGAACGCGATTAAGCTTGAAACAGTATAACATCCGAGCTACCGACTGTAATTTTGAGGTTATGTTACCGCGTCTATGAGCCGAATTCGGCGAATTTTACGCAGAAATTTTTCAACATTTTAGTATATTATAGTAAAAGTATTTCATCGGTGTTATCATAAAGTCCCTGGTAATTCTAATAATCCATTAATTATGTCAGGGAACGTAACAAAAATTTAAAATGAAATATACATTCACTGGTAACTTTATAAAATTTAAGCAATTAACGCATTTACTTCCGCAAAATTATGGAACATTTCTTTGAAATTATAGATAATTGTCCGAAGAGATGTTTAAATTTTTCATATTTAGAATATAGTCATCAATTATATACATGTAAGATAGAATCATTGGCTTCATTAGTTTCATAATAGATGTGTTTCGTGGGATATTTCTTAGGAGATTTCTTTAAAGGAAGCTTATCTTATATACTTGCTTTGTTCTAAACAAATTTACTATTCCTGTTGAATACAAGTATTATGTTTTTCTTAATAAAATTCATAATGTATATATTCATCTGTTCAGCCTTATATTTAACTAATCAAGTATTGTAATTGTCATATCCCTCTATTATTACAACATAGAAAGTGATACTTAAGTTCCTTTGTCATTGAAAATTTGAAAAAAAGAATAAGTGATTAAAAGCAAACCATGTATATAAAATACAGCAATGCATATCGACTAATTTCTGCTTTATCCAAAAATAATCCTATGAGTAAATAAGTATAAGATCCTATCTTATACTCAAGAATCAAGAAGTTAACAAGGATTGCAATATCTGAAAGATACTTATTATAATAATATTATTATTCAGAAATATGTTTGTGAAATAATCTACATAAAATAATTTTGGTATGTGTGAAATGTATTGTATTCTTATATCCTTTTCTTTTATTTTTAGATGGATCTTAAATTTATAAATTTTGACGGGTTAACCGAAATAGAAATACTTAATATAAAGAATATTTTACATCATGACAGTAAGGATGTCATAGAAAATAAAAGCGATATAAATTCTGTTCAAAGAACAGAAATTCCAGTGGAAATACAAAATAATACAAATGTTTGGTACAATAGTAAGTATGCTACTTCTAAATGATTATATAATAGTTATATTGTAAATTTTGCTATTCTATTTTATTGTTCCGTTTTATTTATTCACATAATCAATATGTAATAGTAAATATAAACAATTAGTCTCCTATATGTAATATACAGCAAAAGTTCCATATTCACCAGAAAAAATCAGTGAATCCTAAAGAAACTTTTTCTATAGTTTGAGTAAGCAGTTTGATAGAGAGAGAATAGAAATGAATAGAAGAAAAGTAAGGAATAAACGAAATTATAAGTATGCAAATATGAAAAATTATAATAAATATCGAATCAAGATTATACGAAATATAGAATTAAAAACTGCATAAATATGAAACTTTTTACTGTATAAGAGATTTATCTCTATTCATATTTCTTTATCAAAATTCGATATATATATATTAAATTAAAATCCTGAAATATAATGAAATTTCACTAATCTTGTTCTATATTTACAGTGGTGACACCATTTGTAATTACGAATAGTAGCGCATGCAACGAATGGCAGTCTTCGACAATGTACAGTGTTCCTACCAATGGACACATGCAGCACGGATATGTGCAGGGAATTTTTCCTGCATCCGAATATCACTTCCAAAATCTCCCTCCGGAAGTACATCACGATGCAAATTACTGCAAAGACAACGGCAGACGAAATGGCCGAGTAAAAGGTTCAAGGAAGGACAATTACAATTATACATTTAATCACGCCAACAAGGTGCAAGGTGGATACGTAAGTGACGAGAGATATCAACATTCGATGCCACTGTACATACCTGTTTACCCTGAACATCACACTGTGCCTCCGCAACAGCATCCAGTATCTGGACAAATCTATTATGTACCGCCAATGTACTCACATCCGTATACTATACATCCATCCTATTCGGGGCACAATCCGACGCATCATCCGGCACATCAACCAGACAGTAGATTTGTGCCACAATCACATCCAGTGCTGCCGATTCAAGATTCAAATCCACCAACTACGAAGCCATTAGCCACTTCTATACAACAAAGTACGTCTACGTCTGCTAAATCAGCGGGTGAACAGGTCAATGAGAATGATAAAACTGCGGATTCCAATGTTAATAATGACAATGACAATATGCTGTCAGTTAAAAACACGCCAAAGGACAACGTTAAATCGACTCTAAATAAGAACTGCAAGGTTAAAGAGAACGTAGTTACGGATATAAGTATTTCAGTTAACGTCGAAGTAAAGCAAAATGGGGAGACTGAAAATAAGGATGAGAATGAAGTATCTACTGTTTCGACAAAAACCGTTATATCCGAAATGGTCGTCGACAAGGCGAGCGAAGGTGAAGTTAAAATTGAAGGAAACGTTACACCAAAAGATGATAAAGCTGAGAATGTTATTGAGCAGTCGAATGACTCCTCAGCCGTGTCAAATGTCACACCGTCTGCACCTGTACCTGTTGTTCTGACAACCTCAACTAAACGAACTTGGGCGAGTCTTTTCAACAATATTGAGCCAAAAGTGTCTTCCCTCCCTCAGATGACAACACACAATGCAATCCCAATGCAGAATGGTGTATTGAAAGCGACTGAAAAGGAATCAACAGTTGCTGATCCTGCAACTACACATCAAAACGCTTCATCTAATAGTTCATTTGAATGCAAGGCTCTCCAAAATGGTGAATTGGAAGGCTTTTATGATGATCCTAATCTGTTTAGGATGGGAGGTAACTATAAAAAAGCATCTAATATTTTGAAAAGATAAATGTTTCATAGAAGTATTTATTGGCGCAAATTAGGGAAGTTAGACTTGTGATTGCTATCAGATTTTGTAGTTTGCAGATTATTTAATTTTATAGAATTACAAATGTTTGTACAGTATAAATGTACGTATGTTAATATATCTCGATATTTTACGAAATATAAGAAAAATGTTTTAACTATCATTTTATATGACATCTCTATTCTACATTCTATATTTTTGTTGCATGTTAAACATTGAGAATTTATATACGTAAAATTAAACATTACCGAAATGTAGATGACATGCGAAAATAAGATCATCGGAATGCAATTTAGAAAACTAAATTTTGAAGAATTTGCGCACACGAGTTGTTTGCACATGTGTATGCTGATGTATATCTAGCAAATAGGATAAAGAAGATCAACATACTAGTTCTCGAATAATCCGTTAGAGGCATTGGTGCTGTGTGACTATATACGAACCGAATATGCATATATAAACACTAGATGTGTGTGCGTGCACACATGCATTAACATAAATTCAAACAAAACATCACTAACGCCTCTAACTCAGTATTAGCGAACCAGCGAATTACAAATGCCTTTACATATTGAAAGTACATGCAATAATAAATTGGAGCTCAATATACAACGAAAACAACAAATTTTGAAATTAACATCTCGCAAACTGTTAACGTAAACATTTATTTGATACAAAAGTTTTATACAACATGCACGTATATTTGCTTCGCTAACGAAAATTTCAAAGAACATTTTTGTATCTTTATAATTAAATATAAAAGCTCAAAAGTATATGAAAAGTTTACAAAAAGATTTTTACGAAGTTATATTTTCAGCTAGCATGGATAAAAAACATATTTACAGAAGAACTATATGTACAAGAAATACGAATAGTATAGAAATATAGATAATATAATCATGTTTAGTGACCTCTACGTCATTGACATTTTACATATTCGTTATCCACCTCAGCGTCTCCCTAAAATCTAAAAAATTTTTTTTTTCAGAATTTCTATTAGAATATCAGATGGACATGCAGACTGTTAGTTTAGTACCACGAGGCTTAACAAATCGCAACAATTATTGCTACATTAACAGTATATTACAAGCATTACTGTCTTGTTCGCTGTTTTACAATCTCTTCAAAGCAATGCCTCACCCCAAGAATTATAACAAGCACAATAAGCATTCTACTATACCATCAATCAACAGTTTGTAAGTAACAACAACGATATTAATACTTAATATTTTTACTAAAGATTTTGCAAAAATGATTATTACCACTTATATTTGTGATACTAAAACTCGAGAAGTTATATTTTACACTTGGAAGAGTGCAAGTAATATTATAGTTAAGCTAGATAAAGTTAGCTGCTATAGTGAGTGCCAATATTACCAAATCAAATTATATATTTTAATTTTCAAATATATCGTACATGCACCTATACTCTAAAACCTATACTCTAAAATAAATGAGTAAACGTATAATTATAATTATGGCTATTTCTATATTAAAATTTTTATAATTTACCGCTTTTTCTCGCTGATTACTTTTGAGAAATTATTTGATAATTATTTGCTTTAATTCCCAGAGAGAGAAAAATATGTGCTGGAATTCTGTAACTCGTTAAGGATAGTTTCATTATTGTTGCGCAGCTTATGTATAGCATAGAAAAGCTGCGCAACGATAACGAAACTGTCGTTAACAAGTTACAAAATCCCTCAGCAATGTTCTTGATTGTAAATATTGATTTTGTATATATACAAGATACAATGTTGTCCTGTTTCGCCCGAAACTTCTACCCGACATTTTCCTTCGAGTTACTGGCATCCACAATCCAACTGTTAGTGATTTTCTTTCGAGAGTTCTAGTATTATAAACGCTAATTTTATATTAGTTGCAAGTGCATTTCACACAATTGCTGTAAATACAAAAAGTCTATTCTTTTATTCTTAAACAGGGTAAGATTTATTCATGAATTCAGCCTCTTGCCGGATAAATCTCGTTTGTCCCGAAAAACCAGAGTTGATAAAAAAGATGACATCACTATCGAGAACGGCATTGCTTTGGAACCTTCCTACATGTATACGATGTTAAAATACACTTCTTCTGCCGGTGTCTTTCCCGTGGAAGGACGACAGGAAGATGCAGAAGAGTTTTTATCATGTCTCTTAAATGCTATCAACGACGAGATGCTCGATGTATGTCTTTACACATATTTTGCTTATAACAAATTCTTAATATTATACTAAGAAAACTAATTTTCTAATTACACTCTTACCTTTTAGTTGATGAAATTAGCTAAGAATGAGAACAATGACATCGATACGGAGAAAAATGATGGGAAGGAAGAGGAATGGAGGGTAATAGGACCAAAAAATAAAGGTTCTATTACCAGATCTACGGAATTAGAACGGACTCCATTGTCAGATATATTCCGAGGAAAATTACGGTCGAGAGTATCACGTCCTGGAGAACAACCGTCCGATAACGTACAACCGTTTTTTACTTTACAACTTGATATTGAGGTTAGTACAATTTAATTTGAAAGATAAAACTTGAAGTAACTTATTATGAGAAAAATCTAAAGAAATTATAAATAAAGTTCTAATATAAGTTAGAACACAGATATTTGTGTGTGTAGATGTATGTTATTTGTTATATTAAATATTTAAAAAATAAATTTTTTAAATTTTTTTCATTTAAATGTTTATTTAAATTTTTTTATTTTTTAAATTATTCATTTAATTTATTTAAATTTTTATTGTTCTTATTGTGATAAAGTTTATTGTATTTTCTACAATTGTATTTCCTACAACAAATCAGTTCACTTAGATAATGTTTCTAATAACAAAACAGAAAGAAAAGGCTAAATAGCTAGAAAAAATTTTAATGCATTTTTTTCAAAGTTAAACTCCCAAGAGACTTATTGGTATTATGAATCACAAAATATTTATTATTATAAGATTTAAAATTATTTCAATAAAAATGTCTTTATTTGTGAACATTACATTATATATTGTGACATTACATGTCTTTATTTGTGAACATTACATGTAACAATACATTTTTCCATGTTGCAAAATATTATTATATTAACATTTATTGACTGAGTCAAGCTATTTTAATGAACAATTTATAACGCAAAATAAAAAAGAGCATATCTAATACAACTGAATTATTACAGAAAGCTGACTCTGTGAAACAAGCCCTTGATATTCTTGTGAGCAAGGACAGATTAGAAGGTATGACTTGCTCTAAAACGAAAAAACAAATCGAGGCTTGGAAGCAGGTAACGCTGGAAGAGTTACCTGCTGTTTTAATACTGCATTTAAAATGGTTTGTGTACAAATATAACGGATGTTCCAAACTAATTAAAGCAGTAGAATTTCCGATTGACCTTAAAATTGACAACAGTAAGTATATGAAACAGTTTTGTTAAATTCTATTTTTATACCATAATTTGATGTATATACAATATACAGAATACAATATATAAAATATACAAATATAGAAAATTTTCTTATTTTTTTACAGAATTCCTATCGGCAAATACAAGAAAGTTGTTGCCGAAACAAAAACAATATAAATTATTTGCGGTGACCTATCACGACGGAAAGGAAGCAACGAAAGGTCATTATGTGACAGACTGTTTCCACGTCGGTTATGGAACTTGGGTGAGATATGACGATACCTCCGCAAAAGCAATATCCGAAGATATTGTTTTGAATCCAGTACCTCCCCGAGTACCTTATCTATTGTATTATCGCCGATGTGATACAATAGGTAATAATACTCATAGTAAATAATCTTATTATAGGAAATTCTTGTTGTTATTTCTATAAAAAAAATACAAAAAATTTGTTGTCCATTAAAAATAAAAAAAGAGAATATTTCTGTTTAATTTACCGTCTTTCCACAATATATTTCTACGGAGGTTGTTACTAAAAGACTATACACAGTTTTCTCGAATTGTAAATTCGGTATAGAGCAGAGCACGGCACGCGTTGCACATTTCGATTGCAAACTTTCGACTCTTATTCCGTCTAACGTTATTCCACTTATCTCATTGGCCGACGCGCAATCTACGACCCCTCGAGATTTGGGAGCGTATATAACTTGTAAACATGTATTAGCTTTTCATTATTAAAAACATATTTATAAGTCACACAAATCTCCCAAATCTCAAGCGGCTCGTAGGTTACGCACTGAGTGATAAGGTGAGCAGAATAATGCTAGATAGCAAGTCAAAAATCTACAATCGAAATATGCAACGCGTCCCGAGTTTTGGCATAGACAGTTAAGGCTATAATAGTGTTCTAATTTAGATTCATGTTTTTAGTGGATCTAAACACGTTATGTATTATATAACTTTATATGTTACAATTTATAAAGTACTAAAAGAGACTACTGTGTAAGCGAATATATATATATATAAGCGAGTGTATATAATATATGTATATATATGCACATATATATTATTTCTAAATATGATTATTAAAGTAAAAGTACCAATGTCTGAATATGCGTACTTAATCCTGAACATTGTTATTGTTTTCGTTCTTAATACAAATATCTAAACTATTTGTATTTAAAGACCAAAATAATGAGAATGTCCAGAGTTAATGTAATTAGTACTTTTACCTTTTATATCATGAATTATTAGTTTCCTAAATACTCCGAGGAAACTAGCAAAAATGTGATAGGTTTGGACAGACGCGCTTATACGAGATCGTATGTATAGAATTTAGAGAAATGTAAACGCGATTATATACGTAAACTCACGAGAGACGTGAGCTCTAGATTATTTTTTTATATGATCATTCTGTACAGTGGAATATTTAATTCCATTCTTGCCAGTTATTTTTCCAATATACGCGTTACCATTTTTATAGCATTTTCACAAATCATGTGTATATAATAAATCATATACATATATTCTATTTGACTGGATCTTAACATAGATCTCTTTCTCATTAAGCATCTGTAAAACATTTCAATATGTGAAAAATACTGGCAAGATGAAGCATTGAAAGACTTTATCATAAATAAATTTTATGTAAGATTATATACTGTGCGTTTTGTAATTAATCTTTACTAAATATGCGATATTCATATACTGTTTTAAACCTCAAAAGTGTTCAACAAAATTTCTTTATTATTACGATTAAAGATTATCTTAGCTAGTATTTTGTGACTTTATAGTTAATCAACTCATGCGAAACTACAGAAATTCCACTTATTTTCAATGTAGATTGCATTATTGAATAATATATATCAGTAAAATTAAAACACAAAACTTTGTTCCTACAACTTTAACCAGAATCTAACTCGTTAAAGGTTTATCCACACAAACTTGCATAATCACATATTGCGTATGCATAAGGAAATTAACCAAGTATGATCCCTGCAGAAATTAATCAAGTATGACCTCTGCAGAAAGATGTCTTTTATATTAGACACACAATTGGTTAATTTTCTTGTGCACATATACTATATACGTTTATCTGAATAGGCCTGTAACGAGTTAAACTTAGATTAAATTGTGGAAACGGGCCTCAAGCAGATAAATATCACTTTTTGTTACTTCCATCATAATTGCAGAAAGTATAAGAGCAATAGTTTAAATAGGAAATGATAATAAATAAGTGGAAACCGAAAGTTTTTCAGACTGTGTCATTTATCTGATCTTTTGTTTCTCTATTTTACAAAAACTGTGCAATCTATTATATTGCATATGTTCATAATGTAGGTAATACAAAACAGTCTGAACAAAATTCTGAGTATAATTGTAATAAGGTGAGTTACACATAATTCGCATCCATTTAGAGTTTTATAAATAGATTTTAAGAATTTATAACAAAAATATAAAACTGTACATATGTTATATAAAATTGAGTTGCGACTAAGAGATGTATATACTGTCTAATATATATGTACATACATATAACAATATTATTTGTTTATTTACTACTTTCCCTTAAGGTTACAATATACTTTTATAGTACATCCTTAATATATTATTTCTATAATATACCCTTAAACCATCTAATTATTCTAATTGAAAGTAAATGTAGCTGATTTTTATAATATTTTAACCTAATCTTGTCATATATAATACAGGAATGTAATACTTCTCATATTTTTACAATATAGTTTTACTGAGTATAAATAATTCTATATACCATTGAGATAGATATTACTACACACTATAAATATACATGTCAACAGGATAAAGTCAAAAAGTATTCGTACCGGAGTATAATGCTAAAAATGCGGCAGACAGACTTTGCCCGCAAAAAGTTCAGAAATTACAGTGATCCATAGAGCTAGGACAAACAAAATGTAGGAGATTCCAACTTGATGCGAATTAGGTAATTGATACGGTTGCCCACCAATTTCATCAATATGAAATCCCATTGGAAATATAACTGCCGCATGACAAAATAACACCACTGAAATGTGATTATACCAATTATTGCAGAAAGTATAGCACTGTAGTATAGCACACTGACGTTTATTTATATTTAATATTTATAATTAAAATTATAAAATTAGACTATACAAAGTGTTTCATTAAATATGAGCATATCTTTATAAACAAATTTTGCAAAAATAATGCAAAGTTTATGTAGCATTTGCGGTATTTTATCATGCTTTCGAATTAGAGACGATTCTGTGTTTTAATAGTTTCCGTGTTAGGTAAGATTTCTAGCATGTTGGAATAATAAATAAAATACTTGAACATATCAAAAAGTCAATAAGAAGACATTAGAGATTCCTATTGAAGTCCAAGGAAGCTATCCCAAATACTTTTTTTCAATATAAATATGTAAAAGTTGTAGCACAGTTTATAAGAATTGTCGAAACACAAAACTATAAGTCGGAAATGAAGTCAAATAAGTGAAACATGAGAAATTTAAATGTTTTTTACATATGTTCTTCTACTTCTAGAAAAATTCTTTAGGTAAATATATGAAAAGTTACATCTCACCAATGTCATTAAAATTGATAAATCTTGTAAAAATGATAGAAATGATTTGCAAAAAACCAGATAGGAGACAACATTGGTTTAGAAGATTAACAAATTAAAATTTGATAATTTTAATGTTTTTCCTTAAATATTATAAATATTTACATATATAAATTATATATCAATTGTAACAAAATTAATGAGATGTAAGTTTTTATATATAATTTACCATCCTTTCAAAATTGTTAATATATAATGTGGTGTGTGTTTGTATGTTACTTTTATGCACACTTTGTGCATTATTAAATTATGATCTGGTATATATATATATATATATATATATATATATATATATATATATATATATATATATATATATATATATATATATATA
>NW_022639533.1:15483-22102 GCF_010583005.1 Odontomachus brunneus
TATATATATATATATATATATATATATATATATATATATATATATATATATATATATATATATATATATATATATACATATATATTAGTACTTACTGGCACCAAATCCTACCCAACGTGCGTAAGGAATGACATTACGATCCCAATGTGAGCTAACCAGTAATATTATGGTTGTTGTTATCAAAATACAACCTACAAATATGCAGACTAATGCCATTAACCATTCTGATTGTAAATCTGACTTATAACAGACTTGTGGTCTATTGTACAAGGTCATGCATGATATCATGAGACCTAATCTTGTATCACCTATAAGAAAAACCATAGAATTAACATTATATTAGAATAAAATATAAGTTTTTTATAATTTTATCCTACTATACAAAATGTCTCAGATCCCTTATGCAATTGAAGAAAGTATCTGACTGTATTTACTAAGATCATTATAAACTTGATTAGATCTTTTTACTGCTACTGTCAATTAATAACATTAACTTTACTACTGTAATAAAGCATACTAAACTAGTTGACTATATTTTATCAATATATATAATGTTATAGTGAAGTTTTCCATAACTATATTCTTCTATAAGTTTTTTATTGTTTCTCTTTGAAAACAAAAAAAAGAAAGTAGGACAATATCTGTAATTACCTCCAACATCAGTGATAATCCAATCTGGCATAGCCAGACTAGCTATGGCAAATATATCTGCAGCTAAAAATAATATCCCTGATATGATGGTTAATTTGTCCATTGTTTGCTGTCAGAGCTGTCAATAGTTGAGTACCTATGATTCCTTCATAAAGAATTACCTGTTGTCATATCTAGACACGACACTTTACTGTAAATTTGTTTTAACACAATCATTTCTTATATTGTTGGCCAACCTCTCAAGATGTACTATTACTTCCTGATAGAAGTCATTGTATCTATAAATAAAAATATCTGTAAGGTAAAGTAGTGTAATCACAATATAGAATTCTCATGTTTATAATATTCCTATCAGCTAGTAGTACAAAAAGAGTGTCAACAAAAAAAGTATCTTTAATATAATATGTTATAGAAGGTCAAATCCATATCAAATATACCTTCAAATCCTCAAGAAGGATCTGGAAGACTTATTTTAAAACAAAAAAGTAAACAAGAGCTTGGAAACAGATAACACTAAAAAAGTTGCCTACAATCCTTATGTTGCATTTAAGATGGTTGCACACAGATATGAATACAAATTGATGAAAAGCGTCAAGAGATTCCAGTGAATTTGAAAATTGGCAATACTCAGTAAATAGAACAAATTTCTAAAAGATAATTTAAGAAGTCCTATTTGTGCTTTTTAGGCTTTTAAAATGTCTTTAAGATATCTTTTAAAATTTTTTTCTACTTGAGTAGTTCGAGTATTTTGTGGATTTGAAAATTGTCAACAGTGAATATGTTGAATTTAGTTTTATTTTATCCTATTCTGATGTCATGATCTGATATATAGAACTATAATACAGAGTCTTACTTTTGCAGAGTTCGTATCAGCTAATACAGCGAAACAGTTAACCACAACACAAAACAAATATAAGTTATTCGCCTTAATTTACTACGATAGAAGAGGTATTTAAAGGTTATTATATCATAGATTATGTGCGAGATCAGGACCTCCAAAATCCCATGTACTTTATGTGACCAACATTAATAGCGCCTTCTGAGATGAGATCTCCTTGAGGTGCGTTCAGGGCTACGTTCCAAAACTCTACTCGATGATCAATAAAAACAAAGATAACTAGGATTTCTTTATCATGATTGGTCAATTAAATGTACTTTACCTACCGAGTAGAATTTTGGAACGTAACCCTGTAAACCCTTAAGTGAGACTAAAGGCCAGTTTATGATGGCCGTAATCCGTTAACTTATGCCAGAACCGTAAAAAATTGTCATAGTCGAATTATAGAAGAATAATCGACTGATTGGTCAATTTTTTATGGTTCCGGCATAAGTTAACGAATTACGGCTATCATAACCGGCCTTTAGGGTGCAAACCCATGCAGCGAAATAGCGGAGCGCGGAACGAGAGCGGAACCAATCATGAGCGGAAGCAATCATGAGCAAAAACTATGGAACGCTCGTGATTGGTTCCACTCTCGTTCCGCGCTCCGCTATTCCGCTGCATGGGTTTGCACCCCAGGCTGCGTTTGCTTTGGAAGTTACGCACTGTAAGCGTCATTCTATTTTTATCGCTCATTACATGTGGGAAGAAGATAGAATGACGCTTCAGCGCATAAGCGCCCAAAGCGAATGCAGCCTTAAGGGCTATCGCACACAAATTGACATAACTGCACATGCATAGCATAAGACCGTATGTACCAATGAGCATCGAGTATTAAGTCGCCATATTGGTGTTGGATGCTTAATATTCGATGCTCATTGGTCCATACGATCTTATGCTATGCATATGCAGTTATGTCAATCTGTGTACGATAGCCCTAAACATGTGTCTATCTTTCTTTCTAAATAATAAAGACAAACATATATTTAAGTCTCGCTTAAAATCAAAATAATATTGCTGCAATCAAGCCTAAAATACATAATCTAATGTTATCTAGAAATTTCCTTTTATTTTCATATTTAAAAAATGTTGAGATTTTATTATATAAAATGAATACAATAACATTTACAAATAGAAATAACAATAATGACAAATTAATAATGAGATTCGACTATACAAATGTAACACTTTATTGTATGATTAAAGCGTATTAGAATACATGGAATAATTCCGACGTTTGAATTTCTTGCAGTTTGGCTCAGTTTGTACACATTGCCCGTTACCTGCAATTAATAGAACGATATAATTAACATATTGTGACATATTGTCTAGAACATTAATTTCTTTGATTTATTTTATGAAACTTCTATTTGGAATGTGTAACGAAATCTGTAGCGAAAATTCGCAAGATTCAGCGTGTTAATCAATGCGGACTACTCACTGTCGTCCGCGAAAGCGGAATCCACAAATGTTGTGGAGTCATTGACGCTGTCGTCCAAGGCGCTTTCACTGGTGTTCACATCAGCCGAATCGTCGTGCTCATCATCGCCATTGCTCTTGGAGGACGAGTTCGTGGGCGAGGCACCGCCGCTCAAATATTTACTCAACGAATATTCCTCAAAGGAACTCAAGTGCGCGTTTTCCTCGTCAAACGAGATCTCCATAGGCTCCACGTTCATCGATATCTCGTCCGATCTACTGTTGTCTTTATTATTCGCGATAATTTGCAGCAAGGCAGATGGATCATCAATACCCAGCGTCTGACAGAATCGCGTGGTCTGATCGTTTATCATCAGCCGCGGCCGCTCGATCTGAGCGTTGGCCAATGGGTCATACGGTTTGACGGTGCGAGCGAAATTGAGCGGCACTCGCAAGTCGGAGTCGAACTTCTCGTATACGGTCTGCCTCTCCTTCACGGTGGGTGTATACATCCATTTTTCGCTGCCGTGGCGACCGGGCATATATTGTATGTTACTCTTAACGCTCAGCAAATGATTCGTCAGGTACAGTATCGTCAACCATTCCAGGTCATAGCTCAGCTGCACGGGACTGTCCTGCTGTGAGCGCACCTCCAGTATTTGGAGGAACTTGCGTTTTGGCAGACACTTGTCCAACGCTAGAAACTTAGTCACACGCGCCTCCTCTCCCTTCTTCGGGATTACGGCCGCGAATTTACAGTGCAGATGTGCAGAGAACCAGTAGGATGGATAGAGGTGCTCCAACAAATCCATACACGGCGGACTACCGAGTGTATTGCTTTCTATGTCGCTCCTAAAAAAGGAAATCATGATGTGCATAACGACTCGACATTCTACCTCGACGCAATGGCAAAACATTTATGTAGACATGGAACAAAATAAAAGCAAGCGCGCTTTACTCTTCATTTAAGACTCCTGGTCCCTCGTCGCAGCCATCGACGTTTTTTTATGTCAAAAACAAGAAAATGCATGTTAAAAATTCTTATAAAATACTTGTAAAATAAAATTGTGTTCACAAAATGACACTTGCAATCGATCGACCAAATAAGATCTGTAAAATAGTCCAAACACTTTCTTTTTATTCTAATAATCAAAGAATAGCCGTAAAACTAACGTGACAAGACCATGAGAAAGTTAGAGTAGTAAAATTAAAAAAGATTATATTTCACGTTAATTTTACGGTTATTTATAGATTGTTCGAACAAAAAGAAAATGTTCAAACTATTTTACAAATCTATTTGATCGATGATATCATTTTATAAATAAATTTTTTTATTTTAACGTATTTTTAGTAAGAATTTTTAGCGTATTTTCTCATTTCTGATATCATCAATAAAGAGTTCCGCGGCTCATGATTGAAAAACATTATGTTATTTCCTTTTTTGCTAATAATTATAATACACGAAAATATCAAAATATCTAATAAGATATTTGACTTAAAAATTTATAATTATAGAAGCTCAAGAAATTGTGACATTTGGAAAATGTGCATTGTAAAATAGTTAGTAAAGTTTGTTTCCAAATTTTTAATCCAGTCTTTTAGATATGTTTGATCAATACTAAAAAAATGTGCATCGTAAATTAGTTAGTAAAGTCTGTTTCCAAATCTTTAATCCAATCTTTTAGATGTGTTTGATCAATGCTAAAAATATGTTCATGATTTTGTCAAGAACATAATCATATATCAACGAATGAAATTTTGTTGTTAACAAGAATTACCTGAAAAACGGTTTTCGTTTCAACAATGCGTCTTCATCACCGTATTTTGTTACTCCTGCTGGCCAGTCATGAGACAGGAAGATATCGATTTTACCAGAGAGCTGAAAATATATCATGCTGTATATTTAACATCTATTATAGGCTATATACGGGATGTTCAAATAAAAAAAATATTTCAAGATTTACAAGACAATACTAGATAGAAAAGAACATGTAAATATCTTTTGTGGACGTTAAAGTAATAGTATGGTAAAATATTCGTTTGTTTATTTTCTGCATGTGATCAGTGAAAGCACAAAAAATAATTTGCATTATTAAAACCAAGAAACATTTGTAACTCTAAGAATTGATTTTTCCAACCTATGTTTACACCTTTATTTTGTATAATGAACATTATCTATCCTATAAGTCTTGAATATTTTTTAAAACACCCTGTATATTTTTTGCCGTCAAAGATGATATGACTATTTTGTCCAAAATTTATAGTTCTACACACAAAGAAGTATATATGCATATACATATTAACTCATACCTGTTTTAACCTAAATACTTCTAGATTTCTAACATGATATACACTCCGGAGAGTACTGTCTGTATACGGAGGTTTTTCATGATGTCCTTGCATCCAATGCTGACTCTTATAAATGCCAGAAAGTCCAGCAATTCTGACTCCAGCCACTTGTATTACACCAGCATATCCAAGGTAATAAATATTAGGTGCAACCCATCCTCCATAAGGTAGCTCTTGAAGATGATTCGATGCTTCATGATTGCCTCCGATAAAAATTGTCAATACTGGAGCTTTTTTCTCACCAGAATAGTACCTAAAAAATATTATTCTTTAATATATGTAACATTTTTTATTAAATCAAAATTTCATTAAGAGGCAGCAGATAAAATAGACAGTTGCATCTTTAGGCCAAGTTCCACAACATCCATTTAATTTTAACTACCAGTTAAGTCCCCATAGTGATTGGTTAATTCTGATTAACTCTTCTTAATATCAAATGCGATTGGTAAAGTCCAATAGAATAACCAGCCAGTTAAGTTAATTGGAGGTTGTGAAACTGAGCCTTAGTGAATCTTTGTCAAGATAAGGCACTAACTTGTAAAATGTACACATATCCTTGTATTTATTTGATATCGCCATGCATTCCAGATCACTTAAATTTCGGGCAGCTTGAAAATCTCCGCAACAAATGAGCAGATCTATCTTCCTCCCGTCAACTTTTTCGATTTCTTGTATTGTCTCATAAATAATATCCAATTCGCCATGGGCGCAACCTTCTACGGCGATTCTCATTTCTCAAATTAAGTCGTAAGCTTAAAATTTATAATCTGATGATTAAAACGTCACACAAATGTTTCTATATACGTCTGGACGTCAAATTCAGAACATATTCGTATCACAGAGCATCTGTAAACTTTTATATACCGATATATGACACAACCTAACCTTTCTTTTTCAAAGAAAATTTCCTTTTTTATAATGCGTTGCTTAGAGCCAGATAGATATCGGTTTTTTGTCTATCTTCTTTTCTGCTAATTTCTCATCGATAATGAACTTGCAAAATTATACAAATTTTCAATAATTTTTTATACAACACTTTCAAATTAATCCCGACTAAGCTTTATATACAATTTAACCTAATCTGACAAGATCTGTATTAACCTAACCTAACTAAATTTGAAAACGACACTTCATCCGTTCTTTTTAGCTGCACTGCTGAACTAGTAATGGCGTAATACCAGAGAGAAACCTAAGAGCGACACGTCATACGTTTTGGTAAACACCTATTTTCACACTGTTCGGTGCGCCATCTACACCCATTTTTAAGGTGAAACTACGTTCCCTACGCCCATTTTCATGGCTCCTGCACACAGGACGCGG
>NW_022639533.1:22231-54100 GCF_010583005.1 Odontomachus brunneus
TCCTGTGTACAGGAGCCATCAGACGCTGCCGGTAAAGTGTCGATTTGTTACGTGTCCGTTCTACGCCCATTTTCTGGCGATTCGTGTTCATGCTAATGGCTCCTGCCCACAGGACGCGGTAATGTTTGCCGCGCGGCGGAAATTCGCGCGACAGCCAATCAATATGCTGCTTTCCGTAATAACCTTCTAGCTCTTACGGAAAAACAACATATTGATTGGCTATCACGCGGACTTTCGCCGCGCGGCAAGCATTACCGCGTCCTGTGTGCAGGAGCCATAAGTGCATAATTGCGTGATTGAAAACATAGACTGCCCATGTTCTTAAAGGCCATCACACACAAAATTCCGTAAGAACTTAAATCGTAAGCGTAAAGAAATCGACCAATCCCAATCGAGTATTCGGCTCTTCGTAACACCTCCATTATTACGAAGAGCCGAATACTCGATTGGGATTGGTCGATTTCTTTACGCTTACGATTTAAGTTCTTACAGAATTTTGTGTGTGATGGCCTTAACCACGCAATTATGCGCTTAACACGGACACGAATCGCCAGAAAATGGGCGTAAAACAGACATGAAACAAATCGACACTTTACCGGCAACGTCTGAAAATGGACGTAGGGAATGTAGTCCACCTAAAAAATGGTTACAAATGGCGCATCGAACAGCGTGAAAGTCGGTGTCGGCGAAAACGTATGGCGTGACCGCTTTCAAGTTTCTCTCTGAAGGGACGTCTACATTGGAAGTAAATAGCAAGAAGTAGGAAGTAAGAATAAAGGGACGTCTACATTGGAAGTAAGCAGTAAGAAGTAGGAAGTAAGAATAAGAAATTAACCAATCATAATTGATTATTCTTCTCACATTCGACTGTGGTTGGTCAATTTCTTACTCTTACTTCCTACTTCTTGCTATTTACTTCCAATGTAGACGTCCCTTAAGAAATTGACCAACCACAGTCGAATGTGAGAAGAATAAATAACTATGATTGGTCAATTTCTTATTCTTACTTTCTACTTCTTACTGTTTACTTCCAATGTAGACGTCCCTTAATGCTATCATGCATTTTGGAACAATGGCTGCGTTCAGCAGAGAAAGCTACTTTGCAACTGTTGTAAAATTCGTGAATCTGATTGGTACATGCTCTTGGATTTAACCAAAATTAAGAGCATACTCCAATCAGATTCATGAATTTTACAACAATTGCAAAGCAGCTTTCTCTGCTGAACGCAACCAATGTTCACAGTGTTGTTAGCACTGGCAATAATTTTGGAACACAGCCTTAATGCGGGAGCGTTCCGATTGACCACGATATGAGTGCGTTTCCACTTAGCGCGTCACACGTCGCGTCATCCAATCCCAATCGTCTCATTTTATTGCGTAACTTTATGCCGAATAAAATGGGACGATTTGATTGGCTTAACTTGGATGACGCGTGCGTGACGCGCTAAGTGAGAACGCATCCATACGATTGGACACAACCAACCGATGCAAAGATTATCTAGTGAATTATCAGGTCGAACCAATTATTACAATCTGTGTCCAATCGTATCGTGGTCAATCGGGTCCCATCCCCTTTAAACATTTTTTAAATACTTTTAGAAATACTACAATGTTAATGAGTGAATGGTTTATCAAAAGGAGTTTACTGAACTTCTCGTCAACTAATCAGAAAAAGGAGAACTACAATGTTAATAATTTTACAGTCATTTCTAATAATTTTTATATTTCCTTAACTTAAATGAAATTGTAATATCGTTGGCATCAGCCTAAACCAACCCCCTAAAGCGCCACTTTATGCCAAATTTTTTCTCATTACGCTAAAATCAAGCTCCAAAACAAAAATTTTGTACGGCAATTCGGCATGTCAAAAAGTCACTTTGACGGAATTATGCCAGATCTGGCAATTCTCTGGGACAAAGTTGAGGACAAGTTGACAAAATGCTGGTAGATTTCAAAATTATGTCTACGTGCGTTTTTTACGTATTATCTACATGATGTATAAGTTCCTTTCTAAACAATATAAACTATACAGAATATTGTAAATTATATTAAAACATATAAAAAGTATATAATTAAATTTTAAGATGGTTATCAGATAGTTATTTGCTCTGGATATTAATTATAAATGCAATGCTCACAAAAGTTAATGAGTTACATGAAATTTTCATCTCATTATGTGACAAAATGATAGATTTCACTGTAAAAATAAGAATGTACTTGGGAAGTTCTGTAAACTCTAATTTGTTTAGAAAACAACATTTATTATAAATTTACATTAGGATTGTAAAGGTCCAATAAAAATACAAACTTTTCTTAATTTCTAATTCATGTGTGAGAGCAAACCATACATTTTTTACACAACATCCATAGATTACTAATTGTCTACACAGATGATATATCCTACATTTACAATTTTACACTTACTACACATAGCTATAAAGAATACCATAATTTATATGTAAATGCCCAATTCTACTGAGGGGCTACAGGCACATTAGATACAGAAAAAAAAACTTGGAAACAGACATCACTAATTAGTTTGTGATATATACTTTCAAGTGTCACAGTTTCCTGAGTTCCTATAATTATGAATTTTTAAACTAAACATGTGTTGAGATACTCGTACATTAATAATGTTAGTAAATAAATATGTATTATAATGTAAGTTACAAAAAAAGTGAAAAAAGTGATTTAAATAATATTTTTCACTCATAATTTAAATGAATAAAGTGCGCTTATTTTTATTTTATTCTATGTCTACATAAATGTCTACATAAATGTTACATTTACATTTCTAGGCTCAACATTTGTGTTTTTATATGTAAAACTGCACTTCCAAAATTCTTCCAAAAAGTTTTGTACTGATCAAAATGTAACAATTTCTCTTAAGTATTTATCTATGTATAAATTTGAGTTTTTTCTTACTTATTCATTAATACATTAAATAAACATCTTACTGTCAATGTTAAGATTTCAGTCATTAATAATATAAAAAAGATGCAAAACAAATATTCCTATTATCATGGGATAAATTTTATGACTTTTGAGTTGAGTAAATCTTTTTTCATATCACAAAAGAAATGCTATGGTAAATCCTATAATGAACACATATGAAAAGATATGTAGCTTGCCAAATTAAACCTTACATTCGTATTTTATTTATATTATGCAAAATACATTTAAAATATGTGATTAGTACTGACATAATAGCTTTAACATTTATTAAATCTAGTTCTAAACAAATTTCTCAATTACATGCTATATACTCACATATTCATACATCATACTGTTATCTTGAGGAAACAGCTCAATTTGGAATAATTAACAGTTGTAATGCAAGAAAATATATATATATATATATATATATATATATATATATATATATATAACATATAATTCAGAAATTTATTTGAAACTAGACCCAACAAATATTGTTAAGATTATTATACCAAACTGTGTACTGAAATTATGTCTTATATCTTAAAAATGTTATAAAACGTTATGGCTAATATTATTTTTTTTCTTAAAAGAATATCCCGAGTAAATTTCTCATAATTACTTTACAAGAATTCCTCACACCAATCAGTCAAACATTGATAGCAATCTGTGGACTGCTTTGCATTTGCTGAACATGCATCTTTCATCCATTCTTGAAACAATTCTTTGTTCTTCTTTAGTACTAAGTATTGTCCTAGTACTACATATGCCTATATAACAGAATGCATATTGTTAATAAATATTCAACTAGAAAGAAAATTATTAAACTATTAAAATTATATAGTACATTATATATGTTGCTTACTTTATCAAAGCCAGCAGATTCTAATCTTTTTCCTAAAACTTCTCCAACACCAGCAAGTTCAGTCACTGGTTTATCTCCCATTGGTTCTGCCACAAAGTTTCTGTGTTTTTGTGATGTGGTAGACATTTTGATCTGCAAACATGAAAATCCCAAATTTTAGTGTTAAACTTACTTATTAAGCAAAAATACGATTTGTTCATTGTTCATTTCAAAGTTTACTACATATGTATAAACTTACATTACAGCTTTATAACCTCGAAATAATCGGTTTGTTTTTCGTTCCGGCACTGCTGAACTGGTGCAATAAACTTAAGGTCTGTTCTTTGTAGCTGCACTGCTGAATTGGTGCAATATATTGAAGTGAGACAAATATATGTTTTCTCACTCTAACTTATTGCACTAGTTCAGTAGTGCAGCTATAAAGAACAGGCCTCTTGAGCGAGAAAAAATATACTTGTCTCCAACTTATTGCACCAGTTAAGCAGTGCAGGAACAGAAAACAGACCCAATAAAATGCTTATCGTTCGAAATCTATAATCTTCATCAAAATATTTCACATAAATTGCATCAGTAGGTAAAACGAGTTACAAAACTACGAATAGCATAAATATCGGGTGTATATCAGTTGGACACGGGGCAATTGGACACAGTCCAATCACAAGTCGTTGTTCCAAGGGACCCTACAAATGTCTCTAATCACACGGTGCTGTGATTGGCTGTGTCCAAATGCACCGTGTCCAAGTGCACCGCTCCCTAAATATCATAAGTAAACGGAATCAATTTCAAATTGAAACGGTACATAAAAATAGGAAAATTACCTGTGAAAGTCGCCCTCGCTTATATCGCAACGTGTCAAAGACTGAGTCCAGCCGAATCTCGTTAAACATAAATTTATTTAAGGATTCCTGTTTCCGTTTCCGGTATGATTAGATAACTGACAACTGGTTACTAATTGCTGATTTACTACTAATTTAGGCGGTCTCGATTTCCGCCCTAAAGGCCAAATCACACCAGCGATCGGCAATTGATGATTGACGATTGAAAATTGCAACTTGACCAATTGGAACAAAGCAAGCCAAGGTTGAAGCTCGTTGATTCATCAAAATCTAATCTTCAATCGTTAATCGTCAATCGTCAATTGCTAGTGTGATTTGGCCTTAACACCATTTGTACAGATAACTGGCACGTTAAGGATGTATCTGAGATATAATCGGTGACAAAAGTGCTTGAAAAACAAAAAATTTGAATATCTGCTTCACACGTGTTGTAAATCTAGTGATAAGTGATATAAATAGTGACTAACATAATATATTTCTTATTTAAAAAGTTATTTTTTACTTTCTTAACAATTTATTACTTTTATTTGCTTTTTTCACCTTTCTATAATAAAACTTTTAGCAGGGAAAATGCCCTGAACTTTAGAACATTAAATTTCGTATTTATTTAACATCAATATCCATCAGTGCAAAGAAGAAAAAATAATTGGGATAAATTAAAACAGGTAAATATGCATTGTCTGAACAATAACTATCAATATTATTTGTTGTTATTATAAATATTTAATGAAAAAAGTTAAACGTAGCAACAGCGGGGAGCGGTGCACTTGGACACGGTGCATTTGGACACAGCCAATCACAGCACCGTGTGATTAGAGACATTTGTAGGGTCCCTTGGAACAGCGACTTGTGATTGGACTGTGTCCAATTGCCCCGTGTCCAACTGATATACACCCGCAACAGCGTACCATGTAGTTTGTGGCTTAATGTGGCCACGTTGATTCTTGGACCGTAAGAAGAATCAATGACTGTGATTGGTCAATTTGCTTGCTGCTACGTCTTATGGCTCCTGCACATAGGACGCGGTAATGCTTGTAGCGTGGCGGAAGTTCGCACGACAACCAATCAATATGCTGCTTTCCGTAATAACCTTCTAGCTCTTACGGAAAAACAACATATTGATTGGCTGTCGCATGAATTTCCGCTGCGCGGTAAGCATTACCGCATTCTGTGTGCAGCCATTACGGGTGTATATCAGTTGGACACGGGGCAATTGGACACAGTCCAATCACAAGTCGCTGTTCCAAGGGACCCTACAAATGTCTCTAATCACACGGTGCTGTGATTGGCTGTGTCCAAATGCACCGCTCCCAGCCATTACTGCTTAAATTTTTCTGTGTGTCACGGCCCTTAAAGAGTTAATACTGAAGAGGAGAAGGGGTTCGTTATAGAAGGAAGAGAGGAAGTGAGGGGATGTTGGAGATGTTTAAGAGGAAGAGGGAGAAAGAGGAGGAAGAACGGGGAAGGGAAGAGGAGGAGGAAGATAGGGAAGAGGAAGTGGTTTTTTTTTTTATAAATTTATTTAAACGTATGTACAACGTTGTTTTCTTACACAAACGTGACGTATAACGATCGATTAGCAGTGATTCATGAATTCGGTAAAATTCAAAAGTGCATCAAGTACTTATTAAGTATAGAATGCAGTGTTGAATAGAACGTCAAACAAGTCACTTTTCCCAACTATACTAATGGCGCAACTACAGTTGAATGCCAATATTCTTACAACGCGAATCAAAATGCCAACATTTTGTTAATTCGATTAGCAACTGATAAATAAATTATCTTTTTATCGATGGAAAGTATTTGTAAAAATTTTTAAATTTATTTATAGAACGAGAAATCTGATAATTCCGTTAACCATTTCTATACGAAAATCTAAAATTGTAAAATAGAACTTGATCTATTTATGCAAATGAATTATATATCAAGTTTGTTTTTTTTATGAATCTTATCTTCGTTATTTATAACACATAATTTAAAATTATTCAAATTACTTTGGATAAAAGAAAGGTTAAAAGAAATTAACGAGAAATTAACATTAAATGTTATTTAAAAAATATTTTTAACTTTAATCTCTAAAAAACCATATTTTTCGCCAGAGTAGTTGCAATGGCAGAAAACCTTTCCTCTTTTGTAATACTGGATGGAAAATATCAAAATCTACTTTCCTTAGTTCCTCTAAATAATTCTCCACACAAACTCTTGGCAAGAATATCGTGTTGAGATCTTTTCCCGCTGTTTTCTTAAGCGACATTGCCTAAAACAAAAAAGAAATCATGTATCTAAAAAATATCCAATTTTAATTTTAATAATCCGAGTTTTTAAATATTCAAATATATATAACTTAGAGAATATATTCAGGTTTTGAAAATGAAATAAAATATTTTTTCCTAGAGCTTAAATACAGCTTCTCACTGTTAAAAATATATGAATATAATGAGATAGCACAGATAGAGGTACAATTCAACTGTTATATCTATGTAACTGTCTTAGGACTAGTTGTCCCAACTTCTTGCTAAGCTACCTAATAATTAAATCATATATTTGTCTTTGTAATTTGAAGAAAAAATGAAGATAAACATATGATTTAACATGATAAACATATGATTTAACTGACAGGTAGCTTAACAAGAGATTGGAACAATCGGCCCATAGAGTTCAATAACTCGAGCAAGTACCATTTTCAAATGTCGATTTGCACAAGAGGCAACGTCGAATATCACGTCTTTGAATCCGGCACTCAGCTGTCTTCGGAATACCGACTCTGAGGAGACGCCGTTTTTCAGTAGGATGTCTTGTGGTAGCACCATGACTCGTTTGTGGGCGTTATATGGCACGGAACGTATCAGGGTGACTAAACCGTGTGCCTTGCCAAAATGACTGGCCGCATGATCGGCGTTTACATTCGTTATGCCTTGGGCTTCTAACAGTAAATAATATAACGACGACACAGTATCATCGCAGTACCTTTCGAGCGACTCTAAATCTACGAATATCGAATTGTTTAGTTTCTTTAAACGAGCGTCGATTAGACGTTTGAAATAACGCTTGGACAATTTGTGCCGCTGAAGAATCTGCAAAAGAATGAAAAAAATCTGCATAAGATGCAAAAGAACTATAACTCCTAACACAGATTCCAGTGAGTCAGTAAGTATACAACAACATTACAGCAGCAGCCTGAAGCCAGTTTAGCGGCATATCCTCAGTCTATATTTACACAACTGGTGTAAAATTGACTTAATACTTACCACATAGGGTTGGATAAGTTAATTGTTTTTAAACCAAGTCAAATATATTATTCAAAGTTAATAACTTATAAATTTAATTTAGTTAAGCTAAATGTTGCATAAATAAAAACTAATTTAATTAATAGTTCAGTTAAAATTAATTTAAAGTTAAAAGTTGATTATATAAAGCAATATGTTTTGTGCATAATTAACTTTTCAATGGTATATTAAATTTGTGTAAAATCACAATAAAGTAGTATTTTATGAGAAAAATATCGACTATTTTGTACTTAGGATTCTATACAAAAACACTGGTGCTCAGAAAGATAAAAAAGTTCTGCTGGCAATATTTTTGACTTTTCATGTTTTGTATTGTAAACAAACTGCAATGATTTTAATACTGATAAATTATTTAAATTTACATAAAAAAATAAACAAATTAATATAACTTAAAGTAACTAATTTAAGAATTTATTAATTTAAATTTAAAAATGAATTGAATTTAGTTAAAGTTATTAACTTCTCTCTCTTAACTTTAAACTAGTTAACTAGTTATTACTCAATTGTTACCAACTGTAATTACTCAATAATTATCAATATTGCAGCTATTTAATAGTGTTACATGTGTGTGTGTGTGTGTGTGTGTACACATACACACACACATACATAAACAATTATATCATAATTCTATAAGTACTAGTAAACTAGATTTAAGTTGCTATATAAACATAATCAGTGTTACGAGCTACATGATCATCTACCCTGTGTAATTCCATTGCTACTGGACTCCTGGGTGGATGATCATTATAAATGTTGTTTAATGTGTCAGTCCAAAATTGCAGTCTCATAGCTCCAATTTTATTGTCTTTTACTTGATCCTCCACTTGAGCCACTTCAACATTAAATGCACGTATTGCAAAAGCTGCTGATCTGATATTATGCGGGAGTAATAATGTACACAGAAAGTTCTCATAGTCGCTGTTCCTAAAAAAAGCACATGTCTTAGCATGATTTTGAGTTATTTCTACCACGCAGGAGAGTTTGTAAAATATGTCAGTGTGTTGCGTCAATAAAATATTAAAAAGTTGATATATTAATAATGTAACACTATTAACCTCATATTTCCAATGTCTGTTCTCTTATATAATAAAAAAAAAACTGTTAACCCATTAAAGGCCATAATTATTTTTTTCAGTTTTAATAAAAGGATCAGTATGTTTATTTCCTAGAGGTCTTAGATTGATATTGGAAGTATTTTTATTGAGGTCATAGATACAACTGTGGGAATTATAGGTGCTGAAAATAAAAATAAAATTACATTCAACAAAAAACATCTCATAAATGAGATACTGGCCACTAATGAGTTAAAAATACATTATATGATATAATGATGTTTATTCATTTTATCAATCTAGTGTAGTAGAAACAAATACCTAACTAGCTGCAAACAATACTCTGGTGGTGTTTGCCTTTGTTTTGTTGACGTGCTCATACGTTGCAGTTGCAAACGCATAATTTGTTTAATTAACGGCGAAAGTTTATTCATTGTTAGAGCTGGAGTATCTTTATTGCATAAGATTTAATTTAAACAATCATTTGATTGTTGTAATGAAAATAGCATAACAAATGAGGAAATTTATCGTCGTAACACGAACAATATATTGTTACAATTAATTATATAAATATTTTCGAACAGTTTATGACAGAAATAACTAATAAACGCTTGTGTCTAAAATCTGTATGCTCTTTGATCTTGCACATTGATTGTGCACTTTAACTCAGGGCCTCCAAACTCCTATGTATTTTGGTTAGGCGACAATTTCCCGAAAAGTGGAAGGGATAATGTTGGTACCAAGAAAAATCTCTACACGATATAATGGCTGCGTTCCGAAATGCACTGCTAGTATTGAAAATCTATAGTTTATGTTACGTATATTATAAAATTTCAGTACTGGTAGTGAATTTCGGAGCCAATTTAGTCCCGATCTACAGTAAGTTTTAAGCTTTAAGAAATTGACCAATCATAGTCGAATTATAGAAGAATAATCAATCGTGATTGATTAATTTCTTACGGCTTAAAGCTTACTGTACCTATTGTAGATCGGAACTTAAAGGTCTGGGCCTTTATAGCACAGTATATAGCACTTGACAGCTTGATAGCGGTCATATTCAATTACACATTTTCACAAAAACTAGATGGAAAAATGTTGGTACCGACAAAACCTCTAGGCAACACAATTTTAAGGTTTGTTCGCGTCGCACGTCCCAACGTGCTCCTACTCGCTCCAACGTACTCTGATTGGTCCGCGTGGTGACGTTGAGCGTTGGTGCGTTGGAGCGAGTAGGAGCACGTTGGGACATGCGACGCGACAAACATATAATTTCTGCGGATTAGTGACAGTTTGTTATTTGACACACACACGCATATGTCAAAACGACTCCAGAAAATTCGTGGACTTGCTACTTCAATAGTGTCACTAATTCGCAGAAATTAGAATTGTTGCCTAGGGGTTTTTGTTAGTAACACCATTTTCCCATTTAGTTTTCGAAAAAATGTCGTGAAATCCCATATTTTTTTCTATACGATAGAATGAGAAATCACTAGGGGCAGATCAACTTTCTCACTCTGTTTTAAACTGCCAATTTCCAGCTTCACTCGCTGCTACAGCAGAAGTATAGGAATGTTTGGTCGGGAGCGGTGCACTTGGACACGGTGCATTTGGACACAGCCAATCACAGCACCGTGTGATTAGAGACATTTGTAGGGTCCCTTGGAACAGCGACTTGTGATTGAACTGTGTCCAATTGCCCCGTGTCCAACTGATATATACCTTGTTTGGTCTATGGCCGGTATTCATATAGTCGAGTCTTATTTCAAGACCGTCTTAAGTAATGTCTTAAGATGCGAATACGGCTCTGTGATTGGTTCATGACATCTTAAAACAATACTTGAGATGATCTTAAATATAAGATCAGATTATGAATACCGGCCTATATATGTCACTTTTAATCATCAAAAATGGCCGCGACGAAGATTTTACCTTACCGCGCTAATTTCACACCCCGCACCCATAAAAATACTTTACGCTCCGTCCAGATATTCCTTCGTCCATGGTTTGCACCCTGAGAAAACGTAAAGGCCAAATCACACTAACGATAGGCGATTGACGATTGACAATTAAAAATTAGATTTTAACGAATCAACAAGCTTCAGCCTTGGTTTGCTTTGTTCCAATTGGTCAAGTTCCAATCTTCAATCGTCAATCATCTATCGCCAATCGTTAGTGTGATTTGGCCTATAGATGATTGACGATTAAAGATTGGAACTTGATCAATTGGAACAAAGCAAGCCAAGGCTGAAGCTTGTTGATTCGTTAAAATCTAATCTTTAATTGTCAATCGTCAATCGCCAATCGCTAGTATGATTTGACTTTAAGGTTTGTTCGCGTCGCATGCCCCAACATGGTGACGTGGCCAATCAGAGTGCGTTGGAGCGAGTAAGAGCACGTTGGGGCATGCAACGCGAACAAACCTGTATATTTGTCTCACTTCAATATATTGCAGTTAGTAATGGCGTAGAGCCACTCACAGGAAAAGTGTGCTTAGCCAAATATTGAAACTGAAACTGAATATATTGCAGTTTAGCAGTGCAGCTACAAAGAACAGGCCGTAGCTGGAAAGCACCCATCGTGTAGAGATTTTCCTTAATACCAACATTATCCCCTCCACTTTTCAGGAAATTTTCGCCTAACCCTTTATTCTAATTTCACGCTTCAGTCGTGAAAACAAACATGGACAAAATTGCTATAATATTTCGTACAATACGTAATCACGGTGGAATATGGAATTCCTTGAAAACATTATACAGGTTAATGTTATACGTTACTAATATATTATATTAGTAACATAACGAATAATGTTTACTAATTTTTTCACTACTTATAGTATTGTGTAATCCACTCCTTATTTGATTTGCAATATATCTTAATTTTAAAAAGCAATTTTATCAGTTTTAAGTTTTATAAGAAACACTACTTATATAGAAATTCTAAATGTTAATTGAATTCTCAGTAATTATATGCAGTTTTGATATTCAATTCATTAGGGTGGATGAATTGAAGAGTGGTACTTTGATTGGAGAAGATAAATATGGGAATCGATACTATGAGGATAACAGACACTTTATGGGTAAGTTGATTATTATTAATACAAATCATTTTTAGTATGGGTCATAATGTTTATAGCTATCAGATGCTATTGTTGATATTATGTATCTCTTTAATATTTACAATATTATATTATTTGTAAACATTTAGAATTTCCACAAATGTTTCAAGAAAATATATAAATAATAACATAATATTTATTTTATACTAGGTCGTAACAGATGGGTTATATATGCTGATAGAGTTGGGATGAATTATGATGGTTCTCAAGTCCCACCAGAATGGTTCGGCTGGCTGCACTATAAAACAGATTTGCCACCATATAAAGATCCGTCTCGGCCAAAATATAAATGGATGATGGATCATCAGCAGAATATGAGTGGCACAAATCAAGCATATATGCCCTACAGCACTACAAGACCAAAAATTGAGTCTTGGCGTCCACCACAATAATAGTCTTTGTCCAAATGGTAGTGCAACATACAAAATAAAATGGTTTGTTTGTAATTGTAACAAAATATTATTCAATGTAAATAATATAATGATATCAATGTAAAGAAATTACATCTATTTAAGAACACAAACACTTCTATTGCTTTTCTTTCTTTGCTACATCAATATAACAATGTTCTAGTATAAATTGCAACATAATAACAGTAAATATTTAATCAATATTTTGAACTCTGGAGATATTGTATATGAAGTAGTGAGAATGACATCTATTTATACATTTTTTTTATATTTAACTTAAAAGACTCCAATACTTTATTATGTTGATCTATTTTCTTGTACATCTTTCATACATTGTTTCAAGTAACTGATTCGTTTTACAAGCTTATCTTGTATACTAAAATTCTTGTACGAAATTGTTAAAAGATCATATCCCTGGGCTTTTAACAGCTGTGTTTGTAAATATATTGATCCCAGGAGGTCATCTTGTCCTCGACAATAATCATGATAATCATGCACCATTATTCCTATCCTGAAATATCAGCGATTATTAAATTTATATCTAAGTCTCAATATCTTAAAGTTAATATTCTCTAATTCGAAAACTTTAAAGATTGATTTTTCAATAGAAGATTTTTAAACATAGACTCTTAAGTTTAAACTATTTTAACAATGTATATATGTTGATATATTTAGAGCTTAAACTTAAATTTAAGGGATAATTCACATCTTGGTAGAAAAGCAGAAGCTAATCAGAACTCGTGCTAGTAAGTAGAACATTCTGTAGAAACTGTTGACTACCAGTACGAGTTCTGATTGACTTCTATCTTTCTACTTTTCTGCCAAAATATGTATTCTCCGTAAGTTTAAGATGCTGTTAAGAAATCGGCTCTAAAAGTTTCATTAAACTATAGATTGTTTCATGATATATAACAATTTAAATAGTATTTAGTTTCTTCCCAGTCATACTTCTGACATACCTTCTCACATCTTTAGCTTGTTTATTCCAATTTTCTTTTGATATGGGATTAAGTTGATCATCTATACGATACTCAGCATCTAGACGAATAGAAACAATGTTACTTGTTCACCAAAATATATAGACACAAGAAAGACAGAATACATATATAGACATAGACAGAATGTAGATATCTACTTTCTGAAACTTACTTCAAAATGCACTGTTAAAAACAATTACCTAATAAAAACCCCATATTTGTATCGATATCCGTTTTAAAGTGAGATGGTGATGGAAGCAATGTTTTCAGTGTCTCTGACAATGCATTTATGTACACTTGCTTTCCTTTTGCTCTAATTAAGGATATATCCTTAAACTCTTCAGAATATTTATTTAAAAGTGGTCCTGTAATTTTAAAATACGATGCGTGAAATTATTGAATATATACAATATAATTTTTCATTTCCAAATACCTTTATAATCTTTCAGTGCAAACTGCGCGAAGGCATTGATATTTAATAATTTTAATTTTTTCGACATATTCAACTTAGTAGAATCTGTAAGTCATAATGATTAAATTAATATTATTGATACACTGAAGTGGAATAATGGATAAAATTATGATTCGACAATAGATACAAACCATTCAGCATCGTTATAAATAAAGGTTTCAACACGGATTCTACATGCTGCTGCTGCACAAAGCCCAAGACAGTTAAAGACCAAACAATGTCCAACCATTCTGTCAAGTTTGCACTAAGCGGATCCATTAGTTGCATGAAATTCTGATGAGTAAGAAATAATTAATAAAATGCCTATAAAAGAGATTTCAGGGGGGCGTTTAATCTTTAGACCGCCGGAAAACCTAAATATAGGCGCGAGCCATGATTGAAACTTTATATACGATATATCTATGATATAAGGTACAACTTTAGGTGACTTTCTTCGGAAGTTCGAACACTTGAAACTCCGGCGGTCTAAAGATATTTTATGAAACATCATAATGTCTCTTTACGTACCTCGATAAAAGCGCTCACTTTCTGTGACTTATACTGCAGAGCCGCAAATGTTTGTAGAATTGACGAGTAATCTTGCAATTTGTAACTTATCGATTTATTGAAGAGCGTGTCGCAGAATATGTCGAGTACATCTTCATTCTTGTAGTGCAGGAATCCCAGCGAAGTTATAATAGATTTATTTGTAACAGCATTTATGTTTTTTGGTATACATTGCAGCAAGTCAGCCATGATTTTTTCTAATAGTGCCTATTACATTATTCATCATGTGAACAATCATGATTTATTATTACATCATATATAGATAATTAATATTATGTATTACTGATATATGTACACAAATATACACCTACCTTATCTAAAAAATTCAATACAGCCATACTATACAACAAAGTTGCGCACTGCTTCACATTTAATTTCATGTTATATTTGATAATATTATATGACAACAATCTTAATAATGGTGTGTTCCTCTTTCCTTGTTCGCTCAAAGAAGCTATCATCTTAAAAAAAAACAATCTTTTGTAAATGTCAGTTTGTTAATTTTTTTTGTTAAAATTCAATTATGTTAATTGTTACATGCAATTAATAGGCCATTCACTTTATTTGCATTTATTATAACTATTGTACTTACAGTAATCATTGCAGGTGTGGACAATTGAGTATACTGTGACAGATCATCACTAAATGATGTTCCTGTGTTAAGTTTTATCTGATTATTGGCCCTAATTATTTTCTTAAGATGTATAAACCTTTGGTCGGCTTCAATATTCACTGCTTTTGATTTCTCACTGTTTATTTTACTGTTTATTTCCGTTATAAGCTTCAGTGCATTAGATGTAGACAAATTTGATAACATTGCCATGTCTAACAAGTCATCTACAGACTTGGCAGCTAGAAAAGTTACAGTAAACTTGTCATTTACAGTATTTTCAGATAAATTGATATTTGTCTGAGAATCTATCTTGTCAAATTTATGCTGTTCTTTTTTCTGTAAGACATTCTGTTGTATCTTAGAGTACTTGGAACTTTTATCTTCCTGAAAGTAGATCAAACTATTAATAATTGTCAAAGAATCACCTAAATGACAAAATGCAAACAAAATTAAGTTTTCGTATTAAAAGTTTATACACGACGTGAAAAGTAGAATTGTTAATTCACTTTACCTTTATAAGTGTAGTAGGTTGTTTACTGATGATTGCTGTGCTGAAGTTGTTGGCTATGAGAGCAGTGAAACGCCAGGATGAGCGCGGTGTAAGTCTGGCGGTTACAGAATAGAGAGTTGCGCTAAATTGCAGCATTATAATTAGTCTGCAAAACTATTATTTATATAATCCTCGACGAAGGTCGGGATCAGTTGCGTGCTGTCACTTCCTGTAACGTTAATTCGCGACGTTCGCACGTATTTACCGCGACTGGCGCGATATGTGCAATTTACGTTATGAACAAATATAGAAGAAAAAAGGAGTGTTATTGAGAAAAAGTCGATGTTATTACAAATTATTCTTAACCATCAGGAACACATCTTTAGGTTAAGTGATCACCATACACTCGACCATAGACAAAAGTTGTAGATGAGAAAGGATACGGTAATGTCATATTTAGCCGTTCTAGTTTACATTGAAAATCTGAACGTGACTCATACTACGACACTCGAGATAAAGATTTATATTTAATATTATTTATATTTTAATCACGTTTTTTTTAATTTCAATTTTAAATACATGTTTTTCAATTTGTATATAATTATATTTAGTAATATGACAAGAATGTGTAATATATAAAATTACATTTATAAGATATATAATACATAATTAGGTTTAGGATAATCATAATTTAAGGCCAATTATTCCATCCTCTTGGCAAGCTAGTTAACAGTTAAATCATGTGTCTGTCTCTGTCTAATTTGAAAAAAAGCAAAGCAGATATATAATTTGGTTGCTTTCCAACAAGAGACACAAGTCGACACAAGTATCATCCTATCTTTGTTACTCATTAAATGTCGAACAAAGATAGAATGATGTTTGTGTCGACTTGTCTCTTGTTGGAAAGTAACCTTTAATTGTCAAGTAGCTTACCAAGAGATTGGAATAATCGGTCCTTAATATATGAATCTTATGAAATCATACAAATATGGAGATAATTATGATATAACGTAAATATCATATGTTAATCTAAAAAAAAATGAAATAAATCGAGGATGAAAAGAATCGAAAGAACTCTTGGAAATTTCAATTCTCTATTGAAGTCATCGGGTCTGTTTTCTATTGCTGAACTGGCTGCATTAGTTCTTTTATCTTTCTTCCACTAAATTTTATCTGTATATTTGTCTCTATGTAAATTCCGAAAGTACACTAGTTCAGTAATAGAAAATAGACCATTTATACCAGAATCAAATAGAAAAGAAGTCGATTTTAAAACATCAATAAAGAAAAAAATCTTTCCGATCAAATTGATGTTTTAAATTATCGAATTTGAATCGAATGTCTTTTTTTAAAATCTGCTATCTTAACATTGATAACATATTTCCCAAACGTATATCTAGTTCAATGATAAAAAACAAACCTATAGAAACATAGAAGGAAAGGACACGTGAGGACACGTGACTCATGCGATCATATAAAAGTGAATATCGCGCACATTATACTTGAAGTATCATAGATATTTTGATGCGTGGCAGGTATTTTCAAAAGTTAATTCGAAATATATTACCTGATCATGTGTTCCACGAAAACTCCACGCATTCTTTCAATCCAGAGTCACGTAGTATCAGGATATGTTGGTAATAAAAGCGCAACTTTTCCATTACAGGTAAGTTCCATGAAAAAATACAAATATATTTTACGTGTCTAAGGTTCTTCTATCAATTATCAATTTGCTATTTTACAAAATATATTCTTTAATGTTCTCCAATTAGAAAATTTGTTAATATTTACTTTTGATTACATACTGTGTAAATGTAAGATAGTTTAAAAAATAATCGTACAAAAACAATTTTATATAAAGTAATTATATAACTTGAAAGATCAATTCTTCTTATCACAGTTGTTAGGCTTTGAAGTTGATGCAATTAATTCTGTACAACTATCTAATCATACTGGCTATAAAGTGTTTAAGGGTCAAATACTTAATGATAAAGATCTAGGTAAGATATAAAAGTATTTTTTTGATGATATAAAAGAAGTATATGATGTGCACAAATAATGTTCAGTGATAAAGCATTTCATAAAAATAATTTTCTTAGATGATGTAGTTGAAGGTCTAGCACAGAATAATTTGGATAGATATACATATTTACTAACTGGATATGTTGGTTCAGCTTCTTTCCTAAAAAGAATAGCGATATTAGTTACAGCATTGAAATGTAAAAATCCAAATCTTATATATGGTAAGTTTTAATCTAATTTTTCTTTTCAATATATCAAAGTCCTATTTTAAGGTTAATATTTATATATGTTCTATGTGATCTCTCTCTTATACTCTAGTTTGTGATCCTGTTATGGGTGATAATGGAAAGCTGTATGTCCCAGAAGCACTAAAGGAAATTTATAAGAACGAAATAATACCATTGGCAGATGTGTTAACACCAAATCAATTCGAGTTAGAGTATGTATGATACTAATGTTTATTGTATCATTGCTTTTTATGCTATAATCTTCAATATGTTGACAATTATTGCAATACTGTCAGCAATATTTAGACATTAACCATTATCTTTTACTAAATTCTCTTTGTCAATTTATAATTATTATGTATTATTTTTATTTATTTTTCCAGGTTATTGACAGATAAAAAAATTACTAATATGGATGAACTGAAAGATACATTAAAGAAATTACATCAAATTGGGCCACAAACCATAGCTATATCCTCAACTGAATTTAACAAGAGCAAATTAACAGCAGTAGTTAGTGTAGCGAAAGGTAGATTATGTACAAGATAGCCTTCATTTTTCAACAACTTGAAATTTATTGAAATTACCTTTTTTAGATGACACATTGGTTAAGATAGATATTCCAAAAATACCAGCGACTTTCACAGGCTCTGGAGATCTTTTTGCTGCATTATTCCTTGCTCACATACACTTACAAAATGACATTAAAACTACTATGGAAAAAACTGTAAACACTCTGTACAGTGTATTACTTAATACTTATCAGAATTCAAAAAGTAAATTCTTTTATTTTATTTATATATGTATAAATTTATATAAAATATGAAAAATAGGTCACATAATTAAATAATCAATTTTTTGCAGCATATGCTGATGATGAAGCACAACCAGCTAGAAAGATTGAGTTACAACTTGTACAAAGCAAAAACAATATTGAAAATCCTGAAATTCGTTTATTTGCAGAAATTCTTTGATATACAACAGATTAAGTAATGAAAGCTTTTAGATGTTGATTATAGATATAGATGATGCTGATATAGATTTTATAGATATGTTGTATGAAATGTATATAAAATATTTACGGCATTTAACTAAACTGTGTGCTTGTTAAGTCATACATCAGCATATTAACGTGACAAAAGGATATATTTATTCAAAAATCAAGTATTAAAAACAACCAATGTATTTGTCTTCCAGAATATACAAGAAACACTAAGGTTTTATTAACTTATATATTTTTCACGCAAGGCATATCGAGATGTGAATGTTAAGTATCATAGTATCACAGGTTTTAAGAGAGATACAAAGTATACGTTATGTATAGATAAAATGACATTTTATTTATATGACTTGTATTTATATTCCCGTTTTTCAGCACTTTCTTTCGCGATAGTCCTTTAATTTCAAACGGGGTACAATGTTCATAGATTGTAACTCGTGAAGCAACAGTTTACATGCGTAAGGCATCATAACAGAGGATATATTGGAGTTAGAACGGCAACTTTGGCACCAACCATTGTAGCCCATCAGTCCGCAGTTATTACAGACATCGACTTTAACGCCGTCGCTCGACAACATAAGCCTCTCTATCAACAACATGCTGGCACCATAAGCGACCAGACAGTCGCGCTCCATCTCGCCAAAACGTAAACCACCATCCTTAGAACGACCCTCTGTCGGCTGTCGAGTCATCACTACCCTTGGTCCTCTGGCACGAGCGTGTATTTTGTCTTGCACCATGTGCTTCAATCTTTGATAATAAACCTGTAAATCAAATGTCATATATTCGAGCACGACATTATAACACGACTATATTCATTCATGTCTGTGAATAAGTCATTGTGGAAAAATCATTAATTTTAAATTTGTTTCTCACTAACTGAACATTTTGCAGTGATACATATCGTTATCATTCATTAGAGAAAAAATGGAGAAGAAACGTGCGTTGACTAATTTTACTCACTTGTATAAAAAACCCTTAATTAAAAAGATATTTAAATGAAAGAACACTTCAGATCGCTTGAGCATATTTGTAGAATGCTTCAAAAATTATCATTTTCCCTCTACAATCAATAACTGTAGAATTAATGTGTCAAAATCATGAGAAACAGTAAGATTTCCTTGAAAAGGAAAGTTGCATGTTACGTTAATTTTATGGCTATTTATTGACTGTTAAAGGAAAAGGATAATTTTCGGAGTATTTTGCAAGTATGTTCAAGCGATCTCAAGTATTCATAAATATCATTTTATTTGGAAATATGCAAGAATTTTGGGCATGCGTTTTCTGGTGGTATCAATGTAACGAGGAACTAGGAATCTTAAATGATTTTATCTAACAAACTTACAATTCCAGTATAAATATATGCTTCTAACGGTTCCCCGGTCATGCCGCTGTAGAAACAATCTTTACCTAAGTAGTTGTAACCATGCTTCTGCATTTCTTCAGCGAGATCTTTCACTTTAGAGCCGCCAAACGCTGCAGGCGAAATTTACATGGTGAAATTAAAAGCATTATCAGATCTTACCTCTATTTAGTATTTTTTCGCGAAATATACCTGTTGCGTCCTGGAATTCACCGTTCATAGTGCCCACTTTACCCGCGAGTATCTCTATCAATTTACCGACTGTCATTCTGGATGGAAAACCATGTGGATTCATAATAATATCTGGGACCATGCCTTGATCATTGAACGGTAGGTCTTCTGGGTCTACGATTGAACCTGGGTAAACATTATCGAGATATCAGACTTATATTACAAAATAAACATTTTGTTCTCCACAAGAAATACATTATACACTCTAAAAAGTTATGTGTTAAGGTTGTGATGGTCTGTGTACAAAAATATTCAGAATGATCATACCAATAACACCTTTCTGTCCATGACGACTACTAAGTTTATCACCAATTTCGGGTCTTCGAGTTTGCCGCAGCAACACTTTTATCAAGAAGGAATCGTCCGCGTTGCTGGTTAACAGAGATTGCTCTACGTATGCCGGTTCCAAACCCTTGTAGTAGACTTCTGCGTCGCGATATTGCGGTTTTACTGGAGCATCGCCAGTGTTCACCGGATCGATAGATTGCGATGGCACTGATTTGTTCACCAGTACCTATATATATAAATATATATATATAAGTACTGGTAAAATATATATAATTAATTTTTAAATTAACCAGCGATTTTTCTTTAATCTAATTTATCTAATTACAATATAAGTTAATCTACATCCTACGGTATTAAATTTGGTTAATGCACTTCTTCATTGTGCTAATCTAAATCGAATGTTGTAGTTTGTTTAAGTCTTCTCTTTATTTTACTATTGTGTGTCAAGGAGTCTCAATGCCTCTTCATTTATATGTTTATGAAGTATAATATGGCGATAATAACTTTTGTCTAGGTGGAAGTACTTCAGAGATATCAAGGTCACCTTCATTTTTTTAATGGAATCGATATATTTTGTTTCCATCATATGATAGAAGGACTCAAAACAAATTCAAAACATATAACACAAGATCATTGAACAAGATTAAAAATAAAAAAGCGATAAAAAAAAAGTACGGATACAACGTGCACGATTGACTGATTTTCATTTCATTTTATTTTATTATTAATTTGTCCTGAGAACTTGCTAAGATGAGAAATGCTAAGATGTCTTTCAATAGTGTTTATTTTCCATTGAAATGATACCATCTCAATGAAGGTAGATACTTCAAGGAAAGAAAACAAATACTTTGAAGAACATCTTAATATGTTCACAGGATATCATAAATATGAACATGAACATATTATTATCGATAGAACAGTCCATTGTGCAAGATGTATCCATTTGAAGAATAATCTTAGCCATCTTAGCATGTTCTCAGGACAAACTAATAATAAAATAAAATAAAATAAAAATACAATGAAAATCAGTCAATCGTGCACGTTGTATCCATACATTTTTTATCGCTTTTTTTTACTTTTAATCTTGTTCAATAATCTTGTGTTATATGTTTTGAACTAGTTTTGAGCCTTTCTATCATATGATGAAAACAAAATATATCGATTCCATTTAAAAAAATGAAGGTGACCTTAATATCTCTGAAATATTTAAGGTAGTAATAATTAAATATCTCAAATACGAGATACTTGCTTTCTTATCATCCGCTCTTTCGCCGGGCATTGCAATCCCGTCAGCGTCCAGGATATCGTGTTTCCATGCAACCTTGTTCGTATTGCTGTCCAGCGCAGGGCCCATGATTCTATCGTATGTTTGGTTAGGATACCTTTTCAAGACAGCTTTCGTACTCCGATATACCAAGCACCTTCCATATCCTCTATCAAGGGCTGCTTTGTTGACTACTAGCGCATCCTCGATATCGTACCCACTGTACGACATGATAGCTACGATTGCGTTCTCGCCAGCTGGCAATTCGTTGAATTTGATCATTTCGGATGTCTTCGTCTTTACTATAGGCCTTTGCGGATTTACCAGATTGTACATCACCGTGTCCATGCGTTTACGCTGATTATATCCTATGGTGCCCGCAGCCTGTCTACCCATAGCGCATTGATAAGTATTCCTCGGACTTTGATTATGATGTGGATACGGAATCAGACCGGCGCACACTCCCAGAATAGTGAATGTCTCGATCTCCATGTGCGTAGTTGCGGCTTCGATGTTATCTACGTCGAGCGCGATAAGAGTGTCGTTCTCTTCATTCACATCCAAGTATTCGATCAGACCTACGACAAATACGAAAAAAAGAAAGATATATCACGACGATTGCAGAAGGTAAGTACAAGCGCGTTCCGAATCGTCACTAACCCATCTTCACGAAATCCTCGAACTTCAGAATATTTCGCTTAAACAATTGCATATGTTCTGGCGTGACATTGGGCCGTCCGTTCTGCACGATGAAATACGGTCTGCACAATCGTCCGCCGTCGGTGCTGATGTGGACGCATCTGTGACTTTCCTGCAGGTATATCGACACGTAACTGCTGATGCGGCCTTGTCTGCGAAACGCCCTCAGGTGGGACACTAATCTCTCGTGATGCTTTGTGATGCCCTGAATAACACCGTTCAGGAGAACCAACCATATCTCTTTGTTGTTGATGTCTTCTCCGCCAAATATATTGATATTCTGCACATTGAGACAGGATAGTATCCGTACGATATGATCCTCCGGCTCGTCCGTTGTGATATGAGCCATCAGAGCGAGATTCTTCACCAAACCACAGGATTCTCCCTCGGGCGTGTCGCACGGGCACAGCATGCCCCATTGCGACAAATGTAACGAACGCGGCCCAGACACTTGCCTGGTCTTCTCAAACTGGGAATGGACTCGCGTCATCATGCCGATTGCAGATATATAAGACAAACGTGACAACACTTGCGTCGCACCTTGTCTCTCCATTTTGAACCTCTTGATCTTCCAATTACCGGTTGATATGGCGAAGATTAAGCCGTTAGTGATCTGATCTTGTCGCATATGCTTGACTATGTCGAACTGCGCCGCCTTGATTCTCGGGATATTTTTGTCGGCGATGTTCTTCAGATCCCAATTAAATCGTTTAAACAGATCCTCGAACATCAGAGAGAGGAGTGACCCAGCCACTTCCAGACGTTTGTTTCCCACGAAATCTCTATCGTCGAGAAGCTTTTTGTCGAATTGCGCCATAATCACTTTTCTCACCATGAAGGCCAAATGGATCGTTTTCAATTTGAAACTGAAATTTTTGATTGGTACATGCGACAACACGTTTGTCGCTAGTACATCTTTCATCTCGTTTGCATTAAAAATTCTAGGTTGCGTTCGCTTGTTATTAAGATATATCAGCGCTTGAGTCTGTGTGAAGATATTCAAATCCTCGCATTCTCGCAGGCTCCACTCAAATTTACTTTGATATTCATGCTCATGGCCGATCAGCATCATTATCTCCTGATCGCTCTGTATGCCCATAGCTTTGAAAATTACAGTTACCAATATATCATCCTGGAAAATATTGTGCTTCATGTAATATCTACCAGATTTCCCGTAGATACTGGTCTTAGTCTTTCTTTCGTGAGTGGAGCTGTTGCAATAAGCAACGATGTTTCCTTTATTATCTTCTTCCAAAAGTATTCTATTCCGAACCATTTGTTCCTGTATTAAAATGATTTTCTCTTGTCCTTTTATGATAAAATAACCGCCAGGATCGTGAGGACATTCATCTTTTTTCGATAACGGAGTTGTCATACCAGTTAATCTACAATTCGCACTGCGCAACATAATTGGCATTCTGCAAATTAATTATCACATGTATAACACTTGTATTATCATCATGTCTCTATCCTATCTTTTTCACACAATTATTACTCACCTTCCAATTACTATGTTATTTTTTATTATTGGTTGGTTACTCCTTATATATTCTATATCTACTATAATAGGTGCAGCATAAGTTAAATCTCTCAGGCGACATTCATGCGGGTAAAGTTTACGAATATCATTATGAGCTTCATCAAGTACAGGTTCACCTATACGTATGTCTAAATATCTGGAAAAAAAATTATTTACTCAAGCACATCTCTGCTGTGGGATATTTCATTGCTGTAACCATTAAGCATAATTGTCTCTTTTAAATAATATGTCAGCTATAGATATTACCTTAAATAAAAAAGTGGGTCTGCATCGGTAAATACTTCCTGATTTGCTTTGACAATCTTTTTTATATCTTCACGGATAAAAAAATTGAAGGAATCAATATGATGCTTTACTAGACCTCTACTTTCCAAAAATTTTGGTACTAATTTCCACTTGTCCTAATAATATATAATAATTTCAATTAACCAAAATATAATAGTGTAAGATCATTAGAATTAAGCATAGTGATAGACTTATCGTTTTCATCAAGAAAATCCATTGTTGAATATATAACATACAATTATTTCTCATCAAATTTATTTAATAGGAATTTGGTTGAATATAACCAACGATAATTTGTTTTTAAAAAATTCTTAAAAAAACAACTAAAAATGTATTTCTAAATAAAGAAAAATTTACTCAATTTGTTAGTTCAAGAAATATTCAACAAATATCTCTTATTTTTTAACTGTTTAAATGTATTCTGTCTTAAAATTAAAGCTCCTTAATAATCACCAATAATCCTATCACCTTTTTTTTCTTCAATTTTGCTAACACTTAGAGTTAAAGAAACATTTCAATAACTATGTGAAAGAATATATAGTATGTAAATATTAACATGTATAGATAAAATTAGAAATAATCTCTTACGTATATACCTTGAATTCAGCTTTAAGAATAGAGATATCTTGATTTTGGCCATTCACGTCATCATCCGCATTATTCTCCATCCTGGACTTATGCAAAGTACAAAGACTTGTTGTAAAAGTTATTTAACGATAAAATATAATTTGGTCGTTGAGAATTAATATTTTGTTTACTTATTCACCTCAAATGTGCTTGTACAATTAAACGTACATGCACGTGGTTGCAGTGTTATTTGTTGATTCACTTTTCTCAGCTACCGGTGAGTAGTTTCAGTTTCAGTTTCAATATTTGGCTGAGCACACTTTTCATGTGAGTGGCTCTACGCCGAACAGTGCTTCTATCGTATGTGAGTATTCTGTCCTGTTCTGTTCCGGGGGAAAAGGTTATCCCCATACGCCATAAATCTACCGGTGAGTATAGTCGGGTATGAGTGCGCTAAAACGATTTAGGATGCTATTTCACGTGTCGTACGACAAGCTTTTCGGATACGTTTATTAATTGGCGAATAGAGTATTTCTAGGTTCTCTGTTCGTCAACCAATGAACGTATCCAAAAAGCTTGTCGTACGACACGTGAAATATCAGCCTTAAGCGGGAAGCACACACTCTTCCATAAAGACATAATACACAACGCATAAGAAAATTAACCAATTAGAGTCCTTTGTTTTCATTGTGGCAATAGAGGGTGCTCTCCAATTGCTTAACAATCTTGACACACACGTACACAAAACCAGTTTATTGGTCACATATCATCTAAAATATCTTGTAAGATAATATGCAAGTAATAAACTGGTTTTGTGTAACACAGTGTACGCAACTGGAAAGCACCCAAAAATAAGAACTCTGATTAGTTCATTTTAAATGCTTTCCAATTGCAATATCTCTTGCACTTTCATGCACTTTCGTGCACTTTCATGCACACGCCGACACAAGTTGCATTCCAATTGTCGTAATCGTCAACCCAACACTACACATTCGTACTCAGCTTGAGAGCTACTAGTCGGCTGTGTAAACTAGTGTTTTCTAGTGAAAATTAAAGTTAATAATGGGTGCTTTCCAGTTGCATACAATGTGTTACACAAAAACAGCTTATTTGTTGCATATTATCTTACAAGATATTTTAGATAATATGTGACTAATAAACTGATTTTGTATACGCGTGTGTCAAGATGTGTTAAGCAATTGGAAAGCACCCTATGTCTTCATACAAGAGTGTGTGCTTCCCACTTTATCCCTGGGCTGCGTTCCAAATTCTACACGGTAGAATTTGGGAAGAGTACATTTAATTGACCAATCATGATAAAGAAATCCTAGTTATCTTTGTTCTTATTAATCAATTAAATACTCTATCCGTCGAGTAGAGTTTTAGAACGCAGCCCTGGAGGTTGATCATGAGTTTGATTTCTATTGCTGAACTAGTATACACTTTCGGAACTTAAAAAGAAATAGATATACAGATGAAACCATATATGTAATACTACTATATTGCTAATTGCCTTATGCTGCCTGTAAAGCCCGTATCACACTAGAGATTGGCAATTGATGATTGACGGGAGCGTCCCAGATGCGCACATTGACAAACGGACACAGCCAAACACAACGCTGTATGTGTAGAGATATTCTAAAAACTCTATAAACAACGACATATGATTGGATGTGTCCGTTTGTCAATGTGCGCATTTGGGATTCACTCTGATTGACGATTAGATTTTGACGAATTAACGAGCTTCAACCTTGGCTTGCTTTGTTCCAATTGGTCAAGTTCCAATCTTCAATCATCAATTATCAATCGCCAATCGCTAGTATGATATGAGCTTAAAGCGTGATCTACAATGAAAACTTAAGCCATAAAATTTAAGCTTTAATTTCTAAGCCGTAAGAAATTATTTTTCTTATAATTGACTGTGATTGGTCAACTTTTTACGGCTTAGGATTTAAAGCTTAAATTTTATGGCTTAAGTTCTCATTGTAGACCATACTTAAGGGGAGTCGCACACGAATTGACATAAAGGCTCGTCTACAATTTCTGTAAGAATATGGCTGTAAGGCTGTAAAACGCGAAATAAATTATTTTCATTCGTTGACAGCTCACGTTACAGCCTTACAGCCATATTCTTACAGCTATTGTAGAATGGCCTTAACAATAACGTAAGACGTACCGTAAGGGCTTTCGCATACAAATTGACATAACTGCATATGCATAGCATAAGACCGTATGTACCAATGAGCATCGAGTATTAAGTCGCCATATTGGTGTTCGATGCTTAATATTCGATGCTCATTGGTCCATACAATCTTATGCTATGCATATGCAGTTATGTCAATTTGTATGCGAAAGCCCTTACGGCACGTCTTACGTTATTGTTAAGGCCATTCTACAATAGCTGTAAGAATATGGCTGTAAGGGCTTTCGCATACAAATTGACATAACTGCATATGCATAGCATAAGACCGTATGTACCAATGAGCATCGAGTATTAAGTCGCCATATTGGTGTTCGATGCTTAATATTCGATGCTCATTGGTCCATACAATCTTATGCTATGCATATGCAGTTATGTCAATTTGTATGCGAAAGCCCTTACAGCCATATTCTTACAGCTATTGTAGAATGGCCTTAACAATAACGTAAGACGTACCGTAAGGGCTTTCGCATACAAATTGACATAACTGCATATGCATAGCATAAGATTGTATGGACCAATGAGCATCGAATATTAAGCATCGAACACCAATATGGCGACTTAATACTCGATGCTCATTGGTACATACGGTCTTATGCTATGCATATGCAGTTATGTCAATTTGTGTGCGATAGCCCTAAGAACTGACCAATCACTTTGAGTATCGTCAAAACGTAAGGTAGCCATTTTTGTGAATGCTCGATTGTAATTGGTCCATTTTTATGGTACGTCTTACGTTACTGTTACGTCAATTCGTGTGCGGTGCTCCTAAAGCCCATTCTACATTAGTCGTAATCGCAAGATCGCAAGGAAATTGTATCAATCATAATTGATTATTCTTTGATTGCAAGAAGAACAATCGACTATGATTAGTCAATTTCTTTGCGACCTTGCGATTTGCGACTAATGTAGAATGGGCTTTATGTCGTTATGCAATAATGTGTGCTTCCCGCTTAAATATCTTATATTTTGTTTTTATATATGTATAATTTATGTACTGTCTTTTCTACTATTCGTTTTATATGCTGATTTTAACTTTTTTTTTACAAAAGTAACGGAAAGTAACGATTTTTTATCGTTATTTTTAATAATGGTAACGCGTTACTTTTTAAAATCAGTAACGAGTAACGGTAACGAGTTACTTTTTACCGCAAGTAACGGTAACGGTAACGCGTTACTTTTTAAAATCAGTAACGAGTAACGGTAACGAGTTACTTTTTACCGCAAGTAACGGTAACGGTAACGCGTTACTTTTAAAAAGTAACGTTCCCAACCCTGATATATAGGAAGGAGGCTAAAATTGGGGCAAAAGCAGTTGATTCAGAGAGAAAGAAAGAGAGAGAGAGAGTTTACAATATTTTTTTTAACCAGAAAATTTATAACATATTTATAATATTCGTGGATTGTTGTGTGTGTGTATGTATGTTGTATCACGTATCATCTTAAAATTAAATAAAATCAAATAAAATTAAATTGAAACAATGAGAAGGTTTCTTTCTGATATTTTATTATATGTTCCGTACCTTATACATATTCTGTGTGCAAAAGAAATTAATATGTATCAGCGTAGAATAGTACAAATCATATTATATATACATATATTTAATATATTATTATATATATACAGGGTGTCGCAGAACAATCTACGAAGCTCTCGTGAGAACGTAGAGCGGGTCAAGGTGAATATAAAAGTCCTGTACCGTTTTACGATATTCGTAATAATAACCGATAAATTAATTGCGAAAGATTAAGGAAAAGATCCAGATAGCAAAGTGACGTTAAAAGACGTCATTTAGACGTCTATGATGTCTTAATGACACTTTAATGACGTTTTTAGACGTCATCTTGCTATGTGGGGAGTGTGCTGAATGGTAGAGGACGGACAGTTCTAGTCACAGCGCAGTCCAGTAATATAGCGCGCGGATGTCGCGCGTTAAAATAAACATAAAAGTCCTATACCGTTTTGCGATATTCGTAATAATAATCGAGAAATTAATTGCAAAAAATTAAGGAAAAGCGTGTGCTGAATGGCAGAGGACGGACCGCTATAAAAGTGCCTCTAAAAGAAGCTTAGGAGCCACCTGATTGACTGAGAAGCTACATTTAAGGCATTTTTATCGGGAGGGTCCCGATTGCCGACAGTACGATTGACCACAAATTGTAATGATTGGTTCGATCTGGTAATTCACTAGATAATTCTTATCGTCGATTGGCTTGTATGCAATCGTACTGTAAGCAATCGGGACGCTCCCATTTTTATCGATAAAAGAGGATTCAGGGCAGCGATCACATAACTTTTCCCCTAGGATGGAAAGTGAAAAGTGAAGAGTTTCACGTGAACTCATGATCATGTAACTCGGCGAAATGTGGAAATGTGAAACTTTTCACGTGAATTTTTCGTCATCAAACTTGATGGCGGAAAAGTAAAAATCTAGTGACATGATGAATATGGAATATATTATGCTACTGCTGTGATGAGATACAAGAAACATAACAGTCGTAAGGTTACAGCGATGTTTTTAAGGTTCTACAGCCGATGGATATAGCTGATTTGGCCGATATTGAAATCATATAGGAACCATGTTTAGTGATTTGTGCTTTTCACGCATAAAGTTACTTGATTGCGTGAACAATGAAAAAGTTCACGTGAAATCGATAGAGCAAAAAGTGAAAAGTGAAACGTTCCGCTCGAAGTTACGTAATCGCTGCCCAGAATATGAGCCAATAAAAGTGACACCAAGTTTTATCTTACACAGAAATAACTAGATTTCAATCAGTTGAAATATTATTGTAGATGGGCTTTTAAACTAAGTCGAATATGTTATTAAAAAAATTTATTAGCTTCAAATGATTTAACTCAAAAATAGAGCTATATTAACAATGAATCAGATAAACTTTTGTCAATAACAAGCGGCACATGGCTATTTGCCACATAAAATTTCTTGCAAAGGCATAAAACTAACAGTCGCAATGATGACGTAGCATGACGAAGTAGAAATTATTCCTTTGCGATATCCCGGCATAAGATTGCTGAATATACATTATCCCGTTTACAATATATCTTTACCACTCTGCACAAATTTCAATAAATCTCTTTTTAGACGGTAATAATTTTATTATTTTTACCTATTTGCTTTTCACATATGCCTTTGATAAAAATTATTTTACTATTTTTACTTATTAGGTGAGACGTGGCAAGAATAAGAACACCATCGATCGATATAATAATTACCAGATAAAATGAATTTGACACGTTCTTTCATCAGTTCGCGACATATCGTAAACCTCGCAAATTGTTCTAATAAAATTACGGTGAGATGTGCTTCGCAGTACTATAACAAAATCAACGACGACTTGTTTGGACTGAGTGATGAACAGAAAGAGGTTAGTGTGCTTAGAAAACACGACGGTTTTGCAACCGTTGAGTGATTATCGCTTCTGGAAATCTTTTTTTTTCAATGTAAATTCGTGAAAAGTGAAAATTTGCTGTTTTAGAAATGTTTAAAATATTTACTTTTCATGTATTCACGCTATAAGTATCTCTCTCCCCCTCCCTCCCTCCCTCGTTCATTCTCCTCTCCCTCCCTCGTTCATTCTCCTCTCCCTCTCTTCCTCCCTCTCCCTTTTATTGGATCTGTTTTCTATTGCTGCACTGCTGACCTGGTGCAATAAGTTAGAGTGAGAAAATATATGATTGTCTCACTTTAACTTATTGCACCAGTTCAGTAATGCAGCAACAGAAAACAGACCCATGGTCACTCTCACTTAAGAGTGCGCGGGAGCCACAGACAAATCCAAAGCTGACTTTGGAGACTTTGTGTGGCGAGAATGTGAACTTATATTCTATAGTAGATGTCTATACATCATACACACTAGCCATCAGAGATGGGTAATATTCGCAGCAGAAAAGTATTATGCACAATTCTGCGCATAATATGCATAAAATGTCTATTATGCGCAGAAAACGCGCAGAATATGCAAAAACATGCAGAAAACCCCTGAGACGCACCCATTCTAACCTAAAATATAATTTCTTATTTTAATATACAGGGTGTCCCGCGTAAGACGGACCAAAACAAAAATATAAGTAGAACACATAAAAGTGAACAAAAATTGTATAGGTCATTTTTCAAACAACCACGTAAAATTTCGAGATATTAATTAAAATAGTTGAACAAATTAGAACGCGCGATGCGACAGGCGGGACATACGGTTTGCAGTAGTCGGCGAAGAAAATGGAAGAACGCACACGTACACGGACGCACACACGAATGTATGAAGTTGGCACCCCACTTTTTGAAATTTATAATTTTGAAAGTTGTTCCAGATTGTTCTGACTTTGTACCACATTGTTCCAAAGTGATATTGCTTCATTCGAAACGGTTTTCGAATAAAACAAAAAAAAATGATTTTTTGAGCTGGCACCCCACTTTTCGAAAATCGAACATTCTGATACCGCAATAGATTGTTCTAGTTGTTCCAAACATTGTTCCAAAAGGACAAATCCGTAAGTTGAATTATAAGTCCAAAAAATGAAAAAAATGTTTTTGACCTGGCACCCCATTTTTTGAAAATAAAGCATT
>NW_022639533.1:54296-54450 GCF_010583005.1 Odontomachus brunneus
ACAACTCAGAACAAAAAGATCTCGGTTGGAACAAGAAAGGAAACATGTGTTTACTCTTGACGTCGACTACTGTCAAATCGATTTTTTTACGAAATTTCGGAGAACGAATGATCTTATGAGTCTCATACTCTAGAACTATAATTCTTAAGCCTAG
>NW_022639533.1:54460-54644 GCF_010583005.1 Odontomachus brunneus
AATTAGAACGCGCGATGCGACAGGCGGGACATACGGTTTGCAGTAGTCGGCGAAGAAAATGGAAGAACGCACACGTACACGGACGCACACACGAATGTATGAAGTTGGCACCCCACTTTTTGAAATTTATAATTTTGAAAGTTGTTCCAGATTGTTCTGACTTTGTACCACATTGTTCCAAAGT
>NW_022639533.1:54704-95680 GCF_010583005.1 Odontomachus brunneus
TCGATTTCGGCAAATTTAAATTGTTATTGCAAAAAATTGTTAATAAATGACTAAAGTAACTATTGGAACATAAAATATAATCTCTCTAGAGTATCCCAGAATTTTTTCAGATTTTTTAGATGAGTTTAACAAAAAAATGTTACAGGACTTAAAGGGGTCACCGTGCAAATGGCGTTAATAAAAAACATAATGCAAGCGGAGGGTTAAAAATATTTTATATTTCTACATAAATACATATATTTACATTGCCTTTAGTTTGAACGGAAAGTTTTTTTGGCTTACGCAACAAGTTGCTTCGTCGTTTAAGCCTAGTATAACTCAGAACAGAAAGATCTCGGTTAGAACAAGAAAGGAAGCATGTGTTTTCTCTTGACGTCGGGTGCTGTCAAATCGATTTTTTTTCGAATTTTCGGAGAACGGATGACGCTACGAGTCTCATACTCTAAAACTATAATTCTTAAGCCTAGCACAACTCAGAACAAAAAGATCTCGGTTGGAACAAGAAAGGAAGCATGTGTTTACTCTTGACGTCGAGTACTGTCAAATCGATTTTTTTACGAATTTTCGGAGAACGAATGATCTTATGAGTCTCATACTCTAGAACTATAATTCTTAAGCCTAGAACAACTCAGAACAAAAATATCTGGGTTGGAACAAGAAAGATAGTATAAGTTTACTTTTGGTCCGACAGACTGTTTGTCAAAAAACTTTTTTTTAATTTTTCGGGCTTATAATTAAACTTATTGATTTGTGCTTTTGGAACAATGTTTGGAACAACTAGAACAATCTATTGCGGTATCAGAATGTTCGATTTTCGAAAAGTGGGGTGCCAGCTCAAAAAATCATTTTTTTTTGTTTTATTCGAAAACCGTTTCGAATGAAGCAATATCACTTTGGAACAATGTGGTACAAAGTCAGAACAATCTGGAACAACTTTCAAAATTATAAATTCCAAAAAGTGGGGTGCCAACTTCATACACTCCGCACACACGGAGCTACTCAGTTCTGTATGCCAAACGGCCCACCTCTCTGGTTTATAAGATAGGCCCGCGAGAAATCATCCATTTTCTTCACCGGCCGCGGCGAGCCGTATGTCCCGCCTGCCGTGTCGCTGCGCTCTGTATGTTCAACTATTTCGCTCACATGTCGCTTCTTTTCCAAATATTATGTTACGAATTCCTACTTCATAGATAAAAAAATCAATACTTTTGACATATGCGTATTATGTGTATTAATTTGATTTAATTTATTTTAATAATTACAAGAAATATTAATCGATTTATCGATATGTAGCAACCTTCTTTATCATATGTGAGAATTTACATATGATATGAAATTAGTTATAAATCTCTGAAAGAAACGTCAAATGTGTGCTTATTGATTCCCATAAATGTATTGCATGATATTTTATTCTTAATATTTTGACGAAATTGTTATTATTTGCGATATGTTTATTTAAATGATAGAAAAGGCAGTATTACATATATTGCTGTATGTATAGAACTTCAGTATCAATATTTTGAAAAGGAACAACATATGCATGCATCTGTACTACTGTGTGTTGTACCGTACCTGAGCGCGTGTACTTTAGCCAATATAATTGGTCAAATTTAATCGTTTATAATTTGAAAAGTATTATAGCCTCGACATTTTTGCATTAGGATTTTTTTCTTCAGATTACTTCAGAAATCCGTTCTTAAGAGATAATGCCTTAGATAGCACAGAGAATTCTAAAAGAATTCAGTCGTATGTCACCAATTCTGAGTTTATTTTTAGATACAAAAAGAATTCTTTTCACTGAACTGAAGAATTCTTTTTACATCTAAAAATGAACTCAGAATTGGTGACATACGACTGAATTCTTTTTGAATTCTTTTTGAATTCTCTATGCTATCTTGGGCGGTAATGAATGATGAGACCACCCTGTATAATATATAATATATAGTCGGTAAACGTGTATGGAATACAGTTCCACCCTTGAAAGCTGCGCAACGACACATATCGATCCGATAGTTGTTGGTAAGAGTTTATCTAGAAGCCATTATCTTCTTTTAATATTTTTGAAGAAAATCTTAATGTATAGCAAATTTGTCAAGCCATGCTAATTCCCTAATTAATTAAGACTAATTAAGGCTGGATATCTTTAATAGTACTTCGTTAATACTAATGTATGCGATTCGTATTCGAATCTTTTCGATTCGAAATTTTCGAATTATTATAATCAAATTTCACTTGATTTGAATTTGAATAGTTCGTACATCTCTACATGATAATAACATTGCCATAGACTTGATATGATTATAATATTGATTATATAAATAAATATTTATTTATATATAAACAAATTTTCTTTTTTTGTTTTTGTTCAAAATATTATATAAAATTAAAAAATTATATTATATTGTATTGTTATAAAATTATAGTATATTATAGTTTCTTTTAATTTTTATTAGAAGTATTCGATATTTATTCGATATATATATAATATCTAATTCAATATGAATACTTTCAAGAATATCAAAGAATATTAAAAAATATAAAAAATATTTATATTCGATATTTTCGCACAATATCGACATGTCTAGAATTGCGTTCCGAAATTCACTGCCAGTACTGAAATTCTATAATATACGTAACATAAACTATAGATTTTCAGTACTGATAGTGCATTTCGGAACGCAGCCTATATACAATTACCTTATCTTAATTACATTTCAGACAGCACGAATTCTAAAAATGACCCATAAGATGACTTTAAGATGTCTTTTAGTTATGTTTATTATACCTCTAAAAGATGTATCATAAAGATGACTAAAAGGCATCTTAAAGTCATCTTATGCATCGCTTTTAGAGCTTATACTGTCTGGGATAGTTTAAAGTACACAATTTGCAATGCTTGCCATACACACAATATTTTTTGCATAGAAATTATATCAATTTAAATAATAGTAAAAAAATACGATAACAATTACAGCAACAATAATAGCAACAACAAAAACAATAAAATGCCAAACAATAGAATAGAATATATAATATTATTTTCTTGCAAATTTTCTAGTATTTTATCATCACGTTTGTATTTGTATATGTATTTTTAAAGCTGAATTTAACAATATGTAATACTTAATAATCAATAATTTTTTATTCAGCTTCGCTCGCTGGTTTTCAATTTTGCACAAAAAGAACTGGCCTCTAAAGCTGCTGAAATCGATAAGAAAAATAATTTCGACGAGTTAAAAGTGAGTATCCTTTCATGAAAAATAAGCTTGCACTACAAGAAACAATCTTAATATCAAGATTATTTAAAAAATTTTGCAAATTTTCAAAATTTTTTGTTTCGTCAGGAATCAGATGTTATATAGAGAAAAAGCATCATTCATAGTTGATTATTCTATACAAAATATTTAACGATTATACACAAAACGTGTAGATTAAGTCAAACTGAACAAAAAGTTTCTCTACAATTTTGCAAATAACCATGTAAAATTTTGCATTGTTAATTAAAGGAGATAGTTCACACAACACAAAATCAACGTCTAAAATCGGGACATAAACGTTTTAGAGACGTTTTATATTTTGACATCTGAGAAATGTTTTTAAGACGTGTTTTAGATGTCTTATGTCTTGATTTTAGACATTGTATTGTATGGAAAGAAAATAATATCTTGTAATACGATAAGAGGAATATAATAGAGGCTATGTCTTGATCGCCGCTTGTCACCATCGCTTTCCTCCAGCTGCTCATTGCACGCCGCTCGACGCTCGCATAGCTATAAGCGATTCGGTAAAAGCGATGAGCGATTCTCAAGGTGGCAATTCTCAACATCAATGAGATGCGAATGAGATACGTATACGAAAATTCTATAGTTCACGTTACGTATACTATAAATTTTCGCATGCGCATCTCATTCGCACACCGTCAGGAATCAGGCTCTAGATCGCCTTCATCGCATTCCTCTCATCACGTATCACATGCGGTATTACCCATACAGCACCAAATGTCTGAAATACATCCCAGAGACGTTCCAGAGACAATGTGATATCTCTGGGATGTTTCTGGAATGTATTTCGGACATTTGTGCTGTATGGGTATTTTTCTATATCTTCTTTAATTAACAACTCAAAATTTTCTATAATTCACAAAATAGTAGAGGGATTTTCTTTTTAGTTTAATCTATATGCATATGAAAATTTATATACTATCCTCAAACACTCTTTATAAATATCCTGTAGGCTTTTTGGCGTCAATTAGGCAAATTAGGCTTGTTGGGCGTTACGGTGAAGACTGAATACGGTGGCACAGGTGGCTCATATCTTGATCATGTACTTATCGTGGAAGAACTGTCTAGAGCATCGGCTGCTATTGGACTAAGTTACGGCGCACATTCAAATTTGTGTATGAACCAGATCCATAGAAATGGCACGGAAGAACAGAAGCACAAATACTTGCCAAAGCTATGTAGTGGCGAACACTTCGGCGCTTTGGCGATGTCGGAATCAGAATCTGGCTCTGACGTTGTCTCTATGAAGCTAAAAGCTGAGAAAAAGGGCGATTATTACATATTGAATGGAAACAAGTTCTGGATTACCAATGGCCCAGACGCGGACACATTAGTTGTCTACGCGAAAACAAACCCAAACACGGATAAACCGCAGCATGGTATCACTACTTTTATCGTGGAACGTGGTATGGAGGGCTTTAGCACAGGGCAGAAACTAGACAAAATGGGAATGCGAGGCAGCAACACGTCGGAATTGATCTTTGAAAACTGTAAAATTCCAGGTAAGAAAACGTTCTGACGAAAAATCTCTGTATAAAAGTAGAGATTTTTATTTATAAAATATATTGGTACAGTTTGATCGTTTAAATTGGAAAATTATGCCTCTTGTACATATAATAAGATAAGATTTAGTGCTGTGTGAATTTTGTAACGTTTCTGGTAAGATTAGAAATTTTTATTATAGTTGCGAACATTTTGGGGGAAGTTAATAAGGGCGTTTATGTGCTGTTCAGTGGATTGGATTATGAACGAATGATATTGGCCGCTGGACCGATAGGGTGAGTATTTGGAGAGGAGAAGGTTCTGATTTATATAACTAAAAAATAGGAGATTCTTTTTTAAAATTCTAGAAATTTTGTCTGAAACATTTTTGTCTGCTAAATTCAATTTTGGAGATATTCGGCTGGCCTGTTTAAAATGGCACACCTTATATATAGGGTTCTATCTCAAACTTTAAATCAAAATACAATTAGATATTCTTGTCCTCTATATAAATTTATTTCACGATTATTACACGATATTGTAATATACTGTAATGATGTTTGTTAGCTAAAAGTATCTGTAGACACTAAAAAATCTAGACGGAATTCCAATTAAAAAAAAATTTTTTTTATTTAAAACTAGTGTTGTCAGTATAATAACTCAAATATTTCTTTATCCGGGTGCCCGGGTAATATCCATATTTGCGAATACTATTCGGATACTCAGATACCTACACTCGGAATCTTTAAATTTTGTTTGACTAATCTGTTTCTTGCTTTTTAACGGAAAATTAAGAGGCATTTGAGTATTAAAAATATAATTATTAGAGATATTAAAGCTCTTCTCTCTCTCTCTCTCTCTCTCTCTCTCTCTCTCTCTCTCTCTCTCTCTTACGTCGAATAAGGCTAATTAATAAGGTTTACACGTCTGACATTATGTAACACGAAGATAAATTTCAGAATCGCACAGGCTTGTTGTGACGTCGCTTTCGAATACGCTCATACGAGGAAGCAATTTAATCAACAACTTGCACAATTTCAAATGATACAAGTGAGATAGTTAGAATGTTTTATAATTCACAAATGTCTGTAACACCGATCTATCTCATTAATTGAAATGTTGTATGTGTTTTAGTCGAAGTTAGCTGATATGTACATGAGATTATGTGCGGGCAAAAGTTACCTTTACGCCATCGCGAAATCCTGCGACGCCGGTCAGAGAAGTCGCAAAGATTGCGCTTCAGTGCTTCTTCACAACAGTGAGAATGCTGTAAAAACGGCATTGGACGCCATACAAATACTTGGTAATTTGTTCACGAAGCGAAATGATAGAATGTTTTATACATTTATCATATTATTTGACTTGAGACTGTTGTCGGTATATTCTTCAGTAGATTTTAAGTTACACTATCTGTTCTTTGAATCGCAATAGGTGGAAATGGTTATACCAACGATTTTCCGGTGGAACGATTCCTGCGAGATGCGAAACTTTACGAAATTGGCGCGGGAACCAATGAAATACGACGTTTGGTCATCGCCCGTGCAATCAGCGAGGAATATGTCTAATAATGTGCTTCCATCAATTTGTATCTCATAATTGCTCAGATGATATATCTACGTGATCTACCAGTGTATTATAATGTATCATAATGTGAATATTTTTAAAATTTTGTTATATGCTTATTAATCGCTTTGTTCATAAAACAAAGCTTATAAGCTTTTATTACGAAACTCATCTTTTATATATTTTTCTACGATCCTTTATTCGCATAATGATTGAGTACGTTTTTAAATATTTTTATATGTGTTATACAAAAGCAAATAAACGTGATACGTTTGATAAAAAAATCAGTCAATATAAATGTGTTTTCGTTAATTTTAATAAATTTTTTGGTTTGTAATTTTACAAAATATATGCAAAGATTACGCCATGCTTCTTGAAGTGATCTTCTTCGAGGATTATCAATAGTGAACTCGTAATTAGCCAATGATTAATCGTCATTGCTAATATACTACTAGGGCCCAATTCTCGACAGTATCGAGTGAGATGTGTATACGAAAATCTTACAGTTCACGCTACGTATGCTATAGATTACGTATACGCATCTCATTCGCACATTGTCAAGATTGGATCCTAGGCTCCTGATCTTTCATATCGCGTTCAGTGATATGCGTGGACGATCATATAAATCAAGATAATTGAGTCACTAGAGCGGCTAGAGCGGAGATTGCAATTGACTAACCTTTCGCGCTATAGGTTGCTAATTTAAGTCGTAACACATACACGCGCGTTTTCTTATCTTCTCTTTCTTACTTCCTCTCTCTCTCTGTCTTTCTTTCTTCCCTTTGCCCCTCTCTCTCTCTGAAGTTCGGATCTAGTCTCTGTCAATGACAGTACAGCCAAACTAATTGCATCAAACCAGTTCGTATAGAGGAGAAGTTCCTCATCGTCCGTGAACGACAGCAGAGCGATCCTCACCAGGAAGAAGCCTGCCTAAAAGAAGCTGAGCGAACGGGTTTTTACAGACTGAGAATGGCTCTTAAGTTCTCCATAAACAATTTTTATGAGAGCTATGTGAGTATTCAACTAGGAAGTTACCCTTTAATCTCATTCCCTTATGTGACTTACAGCCTGATCATATGTTGACTTGATCTTCCACTTTTGTCGATTACTAATGATAGATTTTTTGATAGATTCAACGGTCATTTTTTTCACTTATGAGAAATCCGAAGGTTGAACATCAATCAAGTCTATATTTGGTTAAACAATTTATGCAAGTACAATTAATTGGACAACTTAACATTTCAAAACTGCAGTAGTATTGAACATTAGAAATAAAATCGTTATTCCGAATTGAACTTTAAGTCAATATGTAACCAGGAAATTATGTCATGGACTTGATGTGATAAAATCTTGTGTTCTCTTTCGTAGATGGTATGCCGTGGATATATATCTGCCTCATTTATAAAGGAGTTTTAACAGCATAAATGCCCAAAAAATATACCAGAGACATCTAAAAGATATCCTACTTGCTTTTTGAAGTCTTTAAGATGTATCCAAAACATTTGTGTTAAACATTTGTGCTGTTTAAGTAAAAAAAATTAATGTTCTAAAAAACGTATTCCGGATTGTTATAGTTATAAATAAAGTCATGTTAATTTGCAGTTATAGAAATTGATTTTTTCACTTTGATTCTTCCTAACATATTTCTATTATTATGTATTATATTATTTCATACATTTGAATGCTATTCTATTAAGTTATATTGCGTCGATTATTATATCGTATTACATTCTAATAGATTACTGTTGCGTAATTATAAGAGATAGGAAGAAACGAAAGAGAAAGAGCCCAATATTTTTTCAGTGTGTATTCTATGACTATTTCCATCTATGATATTCTATAGCTATCTATAATCTTTTAGAGTTTCAAGAAGGAAAGAAAGGGGAGAACTGTGGTCTGTTTCATAATCGTAGTGATATTTTGTAATTTGTCTCTTCCAGGTTGAATCGATCTAAATTGGCAGAGATGCTGAATATAGCATGCAAATGTTTAATGTATGCTATTGTAAATAGCACAATATATTTAAAAGATGTTTGTTTTAAGAAATACCCACTTATTACTGCATAATTTTAATTAAAACACTTTTTTTATTAGTACAGAAGGTAGTTATTAGTTCAGGTTAAGTTTCCTAGCTCCTCACCATGGCTATCTCGATAACGTTAAAAACGAGAAAATGCATGTCAAAAATTCCTGTAAAGTACTTCGAAATAAAAAGATATATTTAAAAAAATTATGCTTGCAATTGATTAAGCATAGTTCTAAAATATTCCGAACATCTTCCTTTTGTTCTATCAATCAAAAACCATAAAATTTACCGTAAAATTTAATTTAAAACTATGCTAAAATAATAAAGAAATATAGATAAAAAAGGAAGTTATATGTCACATACATATGTTAATTTTAGGATTTATTAATTGTTTATTAATTGTTAGAGCAAAAGGAAAGTATTCGCAGTATTTTAGGGATATGTTTAATCGACTGTGTAATCTTTTAAATGTTTTTTTATTTCGAAATGCAAGAATTTTAAGCATGCACTTCCTAGCTTCTGATATCATCAATCCATAGCGAGGAACCAGGAACTTTAATCGCGTTCTCTTTTTAGCAATATAAACAGCAATTTCCATAGCATCAGATGACCTCTTTTATATATTGAACAAATTCTTGTTGTATGAAGACGCATCTTTACGTATTTGTGCTAATCGCTAAACAGATAATATACCGAAATATATCTATCTGGGAAGTGCTTTATAAAAATACATCTATGTACATGTCTATCTACTTATATATATTCAAAACAAAATTAATAAATTTACACGTTTTCTGTACATATGCAACGCTTATAGATGCTTTTAGTAATCATTTTACAAGCTCAATCAACTCGGTTAAGCTCCGTCGTTGACGATACACCCGCATCTTCAAGGATACCTTCCGCGGGGTGTCCTTCGCGGGCTGACGACGCTGCGTCGCATCTCTGCGAAGCTCTCTGTTGCGCATTTTGCACGTACGCCCGCGACAAATACCAAAGAGAAATGAGTGCAGGTCGGGCCAGAACAATATGTCGACACTGTATGCCAACTCGAAATGGGGCCAGAATAGCGGGGACGACCAGCCGCCGCCGCCGCTGCCGCCGTCGCGGCGGTGCGGTCCGTTTGAGAGTTGGGCAACTCTCGCAAGCTCTGTCAAAGTCGGCATAGTCGCGAGCAAGTGCAGCTGCAGCCTACCCCTCAGTGAGCAGTGCGACCACGATCCGGGATCCGTCGCTTGCCGGCTCGCGAGCGCGCGAGATCTCTCTCTCTCTCTATCCGCGCGAGTCGACTTCGAGATCTCGGACGATTAAAATCCATCTTGCTTTCATTCATTCTTGCTTTCTTCCTCCGTTTGATCTCGTAGTGCGTCAGTGTTGTTGTCAGTGGTGGTGGTGGTGCTGGCCGGAGCCACGTCTAGTCTAGAGCATGACGAGGAAGCACACGGTGGTCGTGAAGCTCAGGAGATCCAGCACCGGCAGGCCTTGGGGCATACGAATCGCCGGGGGTGCTGATCTAGGCACACCGATCGTCGTCACCCGCGTGAGTCGCCATCCTCTTTCGCTTTTAACACGTTGACTGCCAACGGGGATCACCGGTAAACGACATTATGATTTCATTTATTTGTACGCGCGCAAAGCGTGACTAAACGTGCACCTGACGAATTAGATCAATATACAGGATGTTTCAGTAAAAGTGGATAATTTCTTTAAGGATGTATAAAAGGATTGTTAGTGAAAATTAGTTCAATTTTGTTTCACGTAAAATCATTATCTTGTTGTTTTACCTAATAAAGTTTTACTTTTCACCAAATACGTTTTTCTCGAAAACCATTCGCTTTTTCCAAATTAAACAAGAATATCTTTTTTTCAGAAAAAGATTTTGATAAGTTTAAGAAAAAAAGTCTAAAAAAAAAGTTTAAAAATTTTAAAATCCTGCTCACTCTCTCTTTTCAAGGTTGGGGATTAAGAAATTTAGGAATGATTTGCGCTTTGGCTCTCTGATATAATCGTATCAAATCATTATAACGATCTTTATTTAGTATAAAAATAATTCAAAGATTAGCAAAATCTAGTAAGTAGTATAAAAGCTATTTTTAGAAAATACTTTTCAGATCCCATCTTCGGGGATAAATATCTCAGCAAGAGTACACTGCTAACAGGAAAACAATTAATATGAACTTATGGAGTTATTTTCATCTAATTTATACGCCGCTAAGAGATTTCGCATGTATATTGAAATATCCCGCATAAATCAGGAAATATGTGTAAATCTACTGTAATTTCAGTTATTTCTTCTAGTAAGCTTCGATTCATCTTTAGATTTTTCTCGAAGTAATTTTGAATTAAGCTTTGGAATAATCTGTGGAAATCGCCGTGACAATCAACGTGTTAACATTCGATTTCAGTGTTCAATTGATCGTCGAATTAAATTGGCGGGTTAACTAAAATTTCCTTCAGGCCCGGAAGAGGCCCATTCCGTAGTGACTTCGTGTGTCAGATTGAAATTGGTCAGGCATTGTTTTAAATCGCTCAGTTGTATGAGAAAATTCGCTAATTCGATTCGAGTGTTATCTTCTCGTAATAATGATTTTTACCCGGCAGATCAAATCATCTTGAATTAGCGAGACGAGCGGTTCCTTCGGCGTCTACTTACTTGGCTTCGATACGATTTCGTTCTGGCATTTGCGAACCCGTCGACAAACAATGAGTAGAAGGCGTAACACAATCCGGTGAACATTTAAAATAGGGGGAGAGGGGGGTGGAGAAAGAAAGAAAGAGAGAAACCGTCGAGAGAGCTGCCAAGGAATTCTCAAATCAACGATTTGATCTAATGCGACATTGATACACGATACGGCGCATCGCGGTTACGTGAGAAACGCGGTTCGACGATAACGAGAGTTCGACACAGAAAAATACACATTACATTGTAGTAAATGTTACTTACATTACATTGAGTAAATGTTACTTGTTTCAAGTATTTCATAAGTTCATATAAACCGGTTCTAAATATGACTTATAAACCTTCTTGATTCATAAGCATATTTGGAGACACTTTCATCGATAGAAGAGAGTTCAGAATATAGGACTTTGTCTCTGTTCGATTTTGATTTTCATTCTTCGAGACATCGACTGATTTATAACGAAAGATATATATATATATATATATATATATATATATATATATATATATATATATATATATATATACCCTAATAATGATTATCTTTTAAAATCGATGATAATCATTATAATAGCGTAAGTTATTGAAACTCATATTCCCTAAGTTTCTTTTACCTTTACATTTCACTCACGTATAGTTAACCGTTCATCTGACTTCTTTACTTTTATTTCTGCTTGATTTTGATTCTTCAAAGGACCGTCTGATTTATAACAATCTCTCGACAATAGTGATCTCTTAAAGTTGATATGTTGATAATAATAGCCGCGCGCATTCTCTCGTTGCTAATGGCACTGGACCGATATTCTGCTTGCAGTCGGAGAACGAGGCGCTCCAGAAGGGTGACGTGATCAAGAAGATCGACGAGTACGACGCACGCGACGTGAGGCATGTAGACGCACAGAATCTCCTACAAAACTCCGAAACCATAAAGCTAGTGGTCGAAAGGTCTGAGCCGTCGAGCGCAACAACATCACGCATCACCGACACTACTACCACGTCACCCACGATTTTCGGGTCGATCATTGGCGACGGGGCTGCGGTCACTAGTCTGTCAGAATGCAATACTGTCTCTATTACTGCGTATTTCTGATATCGCCGCAAAAACTATCGCCAACTGCCGCTGCGTAACGTTGCATTAACACGCCTCCTTCGATTAATCAGCTACCCCTCTTTCTCTCTTCTGATCTATTTTTTCTTTCTTAAAAAGAAAACATAATAGACACCTCGCCATTGCGTCAGAATTTATCATCGTTCTCATCTCGACGACCGCCTTTAATTATAACTTCTTCTGGACGGATTTTTTTGAAATAATGTAAACGTCGAGAAGCTTTCTTTAATGGGAACGAAACTAGAAGTTGATCTTCGTATGTTAAATTTTAATTATCACACTCTCTAAAGTACAGTCAGTTGTATTCTTCATTGAAATGTTACACTTATAACTAGTGATTCTTATTGAAGTGTTACACTTATAACTAGTTAAGAATATAACAACCAATAAAATCTCGCTGAAAGGACCAGTAATAATAGCTTATAGTAGTTAATAGTAGCTATCATTATTATTGTTGCAATTTGCAAATATCAGTGTTATCACACTCAAAGTGGATGAAAGCCGTGAATTCCATTACTACAAACACAAAAAGTTGGATTTGGTATAGCGTGTAACGAATTTATATACTGCATATTTTGCAGTGAAATATTGTTTCCACTCAAAATTAATGAGATATAAGGCTGAGCAGTAGAGTGAAAGTGTTTTCACTGAAAATTAGTGAATATTTACTGATTCAATTCAAAACATCTTTACTGATTCACTTTAAGAGAGTGAAGTATTATTTTTTTCGTTTAGATTATTGTTTGCCACCTGTCTTCAACAATTTTCGTGGTACTGTGAGCGTAGAGTTATTCGTTGTGTTTCTATCGTATTTTCTTCGAATTACACACTTACAATAATGTCCTTTTTTATATTAGAATAAAATATTCCATAATTTTTAAAGGCGGTTGTCGAAGAACTGCGGAGCTTCTTGCATTCTGCCGCTCTCGCACAACACGAATGCACGCTGCCGATAGCTTACTAATATTTCCGCGATTACTCCACGCAGGTACAAGGCACAGAAGGAGTATCCTCAGGAATTACCGAAGAGCCCGATACCGCCGCTCTCGACCGAGGTGTACATACCGACACCTACACCGACCTCCGACTATACCCTTCGCAGTACAATTATTTTACCGCACGACCATCAAGATGAGATTCGCGAGGAGAAAGTCCACCTGTCACAGGTATTTTACATATTATTTCATTTTTTTCAATTTAAATAAATTTCTATAGCCAATTATTTCTATAGCCAATTTTTCTATAGCCAATTATTTCCGTCAGAATATAAAAAAATACTTGATTTCTCAATTTTCACTTGCTGTCATAAGAATAAAATAATAATCTTTATTCTTATCACGGGAACAAAAAAAACACTTTATATGTAAAAGGAATATATACAGATGAGGCAGACGGAAAAATAAGAGATCAGTAAAATGAAAAATCAAGATAACAAGATACAATATAAACATGAAAGATTATGAAAAATAAATAAGTTATAAGAATTCTATTAGGTTGGGATTCTCAAGTTTCATTTTATATAAACTTATTGTTATAAGAAAAACAAGAGTAGAGCAATTATTTTATAAAATTATTGCAGTGAGGGAAATTTGTATTCTAAGAGTAAACGCGTCGCAAAGCTTAGATAAATTTCCGTTGTTTACTAACGGATTTGTCTAAATCCTGCGATAAATGCGACTCTGTCATAGAAACAATACCGCGAGGTGGGGATGAAAATACATTTGGTTTCTGAGGTACATTGAAATCGTCGAATTTACGTGAGAACGCGTCGATTGTATGAACTCGCTGGAGAGTTCGTTGATCCGCACGAAGGAACAGCGCGCTTTGTTCCATTGTGTCAATCAAGATCTAACGGTGGTATTTCTTTATCGTATCGAAATAGACTAATGACGACGTTACTGTGGAAAAAAACTCCAGCACTCAAATCTCTGTCAAAAAGGACGACACGAGATTTTGCTTTTCAACGCATAATTCCAAATGTGTTATCTTTTCCTTGTTTCAAATTACTCAAAAGAAAAAATGTTTCTCTGCGGAAATCGCTAAGATTCATTCGTTTAGTTGATTTAAAAAAAGGGTTGCGAGCTTAACGACCGCAAGTCACAGAACAGGCGCCAGTGTTCACCTATGACTGACAGCTTCGCGCGAAATTGTGCGCGCGAACGCCAAAAGCAGATGCTAAGTTTAGAGTCGAGACCGTCTCGTCGTAATTCCTTACCTATCATTGGCGCTATAAATGTTTTCTCTTTTATTTTATTTCCCGAGGCTCTGGGGAATTCCCAAGAGCGTGCGGCCAAAACGCCGCGAACAATTGCGTAAATCAGCGTGACAGGATGTTTTCTGCATCCAAGAATATCTTCCGGCACGAGATGATCTTTCAGTCGATCAGTGAAACACGGTCTTTCGTTATCTTGCAAAGCCGAGCTCTGTCAGTGTAGATATGTCAAATTTACATCTTACGCCGCTGAAGAAGAATCGAATGGGTCGAAGCAGTAACCTACCGGCAACGAGATAATCTATCTGCAATCTCGTTTATGCAGAAATAGAATTAAAAAAGAAACAAATATCTTGGTGTACACATATGTTACGTAAGGTTTACAGACACGGCACAAATTACCATGATAAAAGGCGGCATCGAACGGCGCGTGCTCGATTCTCGAAGCCTGCACGCGGCGTCTGGCAAGCTCGAGCCTGTTCCGAAATACTTCGCTGCACTTGGAAATCTAATAACTCATCGTCAGATCACATCGTTCACGTAAGGTGACAGGACATTTGTCGCGTTTAATGCGTGATCTTCCACCCCCTATGATGGCGAAACGCGATGGACGGCTCACTTAAGCGGACGATGACTAACGCGATAATTACAATAATCATTGACCGAGTCGGGCAATAAAACGAAGATTTTATAAAGAAGAGATTTACTTGCGCGTGAAATATGAGTAGACTCTGTGTGTGACGGAAAACAAAATTAAAACAACGGAAAGAGTACACGGAAAAAATTTTATAGTAAAGATTATACTATAGAATTTTGTAGTCAAGAGGAATAGAACAACATTCTGCACTAATTGAATATATCTCTCTCATTTCATATATATTATTTTGGTTTTAGAAATTGAAATATAAATTAAAATAAAATAAAATAAAATATCTGATAAAATCAAAAATTATCTCATTACAAATTTTGCTGCGTTCTTAACGAAATTTATTATATCCTTCAGCAAGATAAACGATTATATTGACAGTTTTTTCCCCTGCACTATATTAGAAATATAATAAAATTTTTAAAAATTTATGTAAAAGGGAAAAACTACAATAATGATTTTCATATAAAACTAAACAAAGAAACAAACTAAAGATAAACAGAAAAGAAAGTTAAAAATCAAATTAAAGGAAAAATTAAAAAGCTAAAGTTCAAAACTAACCCTTAAAGTTGATTTTTTTATAGTACTTTAATTTTAGATTTAAGTTTAAACTCTATTCGATCGTATCAAACATATTGTTAGAACATAGTTTATAAATTTCAACTTAAATTTAATTTAAATTACTACTGAAAAATCTATCCTTATATAGTCGTGTTTTTTTCTTTTATACTTTGTGCAGTTTTTAATCATTGAGTATATACAAATAACAATTTCACTTAGCAGAAAGTGCTTCGAAAAGAAAGTTTTCTTTCTATTTAGTTGGTAGCGGAAAAGGAAGAATGCGATCTATGCTAATATACGAGAATGAATCTTTTTGAATTCTCCGTCGTAAAGATTTGCATTTTGCAAAACTACGAAGTTCTGTTTTTCTTTCCTAGTGTGACTTTTTTTCTTTCTTTCTCTCTCTTTCTCTCAATACTCAACAGTCGTGCGATTATATTTTACGTCCGACGCACCATGACTGATCCGACTTTTTATAAAAGCAGACCAGCATGTAAACGAATTTTCATTGGTTGCTAACAACAGAACGAGATTTGCAATATCGCAATTTCGCGTCTAGATGTCTCTCGTTTGACGAGAGCCACGTTTTACGAGGCAATACCGACGAGACTTTCGAAAGAAGAAGAAGAGCGCGCGTCCTCGCGTTTATTTCTCGATGTACGCACGATTACGATCGCATATCGCGTGATATCACGTAGCTTGCCAGCTGTCGCGATGACAGGGTGCAATCCGTGTGCACCGGTCGTGCATCGTGTAGCGAGCGCGAAAGCATGGAGGCGCCTTTATTCGTGGGAGTCCGAAGTGTGAATATATTTTTGTTGGCCCGCCACGATGCCGGAAAGTCCGCCGTGGTACAGCCAGTTGCCGCACGCTATAAATAACGCTTTTGCATCGAAACCGTCTGCCCCGATCCGATAGTCCGCGATTCAGGACGTCGTGTTCTCTCTCTTTCTCTCCCTCTCTCTTTCTCTCTCCTCAGCACGTTATTCTCCGCCAATAGTGAATTTAATCGCGCGTCGCGATCTTTTCTATTAGCGATTAAGTAAATATGAGAACTTTTTTCCCTCCTTCTTAAGAGATAATAAAGTATGTAGCGAATTTACATTTTTAGAACGTATTAATTTAAATTGACAGCGATTGATTCGGGATCTCTCGTTTCTAAGACGGTACTAAATAGAGAAAAGAAAAAAAACTTCTATAGACATATTTATATCTAAAAAATATATAAAATTATCAGAATTTTACGAGGGGTGTTTTTGACCAAGAACAAGTGCGCGTTAAGCACACCATGTTCGGTATCTTATGAATAAAGGTTTCTTATGAAAACAATTTAGCATTTATCGAATCCTTAGCAGTCGAAATTCGTGTACTCGAACGACTCTCGTTAATCTCGTTAATCTCGAAATTTCACTGCGCCAAAGAAAACATCTTCCGCGGGAGTCCGCGATGTTCGAAATCGTTTAGTCGATCGTTCTGGGGCAATAATCAATTTGTTGGGCATCTTAGTAGCCGCAAACGAATAGGAATCATACGTGAAAACCATTTCAGCTTGGAGAGAAATTCAAATTCTCACGTACCACGTGAAAAATCTTATATCCTAAATACAAAAATTGTCAATTAAATCAGAAGTATTAGAGATAATTGTCAATTAAAGTATTAGAGAAAATTGTCAATTAAATCAGAAGTATTAGAGTATAATTCAAAGTAATTTTAATATACTCTTATCAAGAGATAAATTAAAATTATTTTAATTTAACTTCATAAAACTCTTCATTCAACTAATTATTCGAAAAACAAGCAGATAAACGTGTGCCGACACGAGTTTTGCAAAGATATAAGAAAAATCTATTTATAAACTAGCGTATTTTGTTATTTTTAAGCATCGAGAAGTAAATTTAGCAGTCTGTTGATAGTACAGTTGCGTGCTATTCACAGATGGATCTTGATTAAATTTATTGACCTACTTATAGATTTGATTTCATGACTCACTCGATCTCTCAATTAGCCGATTCAATTGGAATTCCATAATTGAGTTTCCAAGCATCTTACTTGTTTCTAAACATTTCATCTGCGACAGGTAGAAGATGATCGCCAACGACAGCCCTTCCGATGTCAAGAGCTTTACGTAGACGAGAACGCAAGCGTTTTCGACACGAGAGGTCCGCGAAAGAGAGAGAGAGAGAGAGAGAGAGAGAGAGAGAGAGAGAGAGAGAGAGAGAGAGAGAGAGAGAGAGAGTTGCGTGGAAAAGGCCAGAGTTAGTGCCGCCCGCGCTCGCGTCGTGCCAGTAGTGCTTTAGCGCGAATAATCCCGCGAGAGTCGCGAACGAGCGAGGGACGACGCGATTGCGAGAGCGCGAGGGTGTCGCGAAAAGGGTGACAAACGAGGATCCGGCGGAGGACATCCGTAGAAAGAGCAGAAGTTTTGCGAGGCGGATTCCGGCGGTGTATCTCTAGAACAGACGAGAAGATGCCCGCTTACACAACCGTTTATCGTTACAACATCGAACACCACCCTAAAGAGGAAGAGGCTGCCGTTTACTGGGTACGAAAGAGTCGACGAATTTTCTTCAGGGAGAAACCGTCGGGTTCGATTTTTCGAAGGGAAAACCGCGAGCGCGAAAACCCGCGTCTCCACGACCGGGCGAGGTGAACTCCTCGCCCTTGAACGTGCACCTTCTTCAACGTTGCGGCCAAAATGTGTCCGAGGATTTTGCGGACGATCGTGTTTCGCGCTCGCGAGAGAAAGAGAGAGAGAGAGAGAAAATGAGAGTGACATTCCATCCGCCAAAATTGAGTATCACTGGTGCATGTAAAATTATTCTGCAAAATTATGTAAAAATTTACGTTCATTCAACGGGGCATTAAAAAAAACTTTTTGTTGTCAATGCGTATCAGCTTCAGTATCAGCAAAAGTTTGATTGTAACATAAATGTTTTGTGGTTATAATGACACTAATACGTTTTGCTCAGAGGAAATGGAATTTCTGATTCTTATTACTAAATTTGAGTCATTAGAACTACACAGAAATTCTGTATTCTCCAATCAGACTGCGTTAGTTTATTCATTACAATCACACGTTAACCCTCATTACAATCTCACGTTAATAGAATCAAATCTTTTCTCCGTGCAGTATTGTAGTGTGTTAATATTAACATGTATATTACAAAAAAATACTTGAAAATTTATTTCTGAGATATAAAATCTATTTACAAAAATAAACTTTATTTTATAGAAATAAACTTTATATCCTATACAAATAAATTTTCAAGTTTTTTTTTCAGTATATACACAAAAGGGATATTATAGAATATTATATTTTCTCTCCACACACACTGAGAGAAAAAATGCTTGAAAATTTATTCGTAAGAATAAATTTTATCTTAAATAAATTTTCAAGTATTTTTTCTCAGTATAGTAAAAAGATAATCAATTACTGCAGAATGTCGATCTATTCTTCGGTCACAAAATTCTATAATAATTTTTATTATAAAATTCTATTCTTAATGTATGCAGTTTTTAATTTAGTTCAGTTTTTAATACACGCAAATAGAAATATAACACAAATATAATTTATATACAAATGATCGCGTAACTTGATAAAAATATGCAATCTGCTTTTTTTATTTTAATTAAATTACTCCTGCTGTACCTTAGAGTACCTTCTCAATGGTACGATGATATTATTCTGTCAAAATTCATCTCAATTACTATGTGTGATTAATTTACCGTAAAATGACGTTCGCATATCGAGTTCGTCGTCACGGCACGGCATCTTAGAGCAGCCGTAACCGCACGAGTCTACTAACAACTACGTAGCCGAGGCACCCTAAAAATATCAAAACACAGGAAAGAGTCAGCCCCACCGACGCGTTCGTATCGACATATCGAATAACGAGCGGCGCCGAGTAATAGAATCGCCAGACGATCTAGATTTCACAGTCGGCCAACCTTGACACGGTATTCACGGTGTAATTGTGTCTGGAGCACACCTCTACGCTACATACGCTATCGTACAGAAGAATCTAATTAATTTCATCTAAGTCTCCCCCGGGGGAGCCCGAAGGGTCGTGGAGACTTGCCAGAGTCTCCCTTGCCGAGATGAAAGGCGTAGTCGGCGTAGTGCGACGTGCAATATAGGCGTTAATAACGCGCGGTGCAATAAAACGCAGGCATCGCCGCGCGTTGCGTTGCGATGCCGTTCATCGGTATCGCGTTCTATTTTCGTGGACGGGATCTGGGTTACTCAAACATGAGAGGCCGTCATACAAAGACACACCTACGCCTTCTTCGCGTTTTTCGAACTTGCACGCGCGTCCGCCGCTCGAAAAATCGGAAAATGGATGCGTCTAGAAGGCACGACGAGTTGTGCAACCGTTGAATGGTTGTCGATTATGATTGAAGTATTCTTTTAGATTCATAACAGATCTGAGAGAATATTCTAATAACACTTAGCGCTCAGTGTTTTCTACAACGTAGCCAATGAAACGGCCGCTCGTTTTAAGATAGTCGTATTGCTAAGTGCCGTTTTTCAATGGCGCCGCAAAGGGGTCACTCGTAAACTTTTACTGTTTACCAAATAAGATTACGTTTCTATATATTTATTTCACCACTTAAATATTGTTAATTTAAAACGCAATTGAGATATATGTATATGGTATATTACAAATACGAGAAATATTATTTTTGAATTTTCTTATTAATGCCTCATTTGTGCATCAGTTAATCGAATAAAGATGCACAAATAATAAAAAGAGGTATATAAGCATTTAAATATGTATGTATATATGTTTTGAATGTTACTATAAATTATACTTTTTTTGACAACAAAATTTGTATATCTGTATTATAATGTTTAGATACTAATCTTTAATATTATAGCAGTTTTTCATCAAAATCTTACATGTGTTGTGTATGTGTGTGTAAAGAGTTTAGAAAATATTAAAAATAAAAATTAAAAATAGCACGCGCTAGCCTCAAGGAACACGTGTAAAAAGTATCAATTTTAGTTACAAATATCTCAGCTCTCAAATAGCCAATCATTTTCTAATTGCACGAGCGTTGAGATAATATTTCATCGTTTATGTAGTGCAAGTTTCATCAAATTATCATATAAAACTCGTTTCATGATACAACTAACTTAATAAAACAAATTCGAATGTAATGTTCAATTAACGGGGCCGATACTTCGAAATATTACGTGCTCGAATAATTGAAAATCCGATATTTTGTATTTTTCGAATCAGGAGAAATATTATATAAGACATTTTGGGAGACGACTGAATTTTTTTCTTTATATCAGAAGATACATCGTAATTAATTCGCGGTGAACTAGATACAAATTAATCATTATCACGCACGTTGAGCTTTTTGCTCAACGTACACGTAACGAAGACGGAACATCTGCTCGTTAGCGTGCGTCTTGCCAACGTGAGCCAATCAGTTTTCAAAGAGTTTAAGTTTCACCTCGACGCCGTTGCCGCCAAGCAATAAACACTCCGCGAAACAGCTGTTCCGCTCCGTCTGAAATAGTTCGGTGATCTTTTTACAAAACTTTTTTGCAAAAAGCGACGCATGAGCAAATATAAAAGTGAAAAAAAAATAAAAAAATCGAAAGAAAAAAAGAAGTCATAGATTCACGAATGACTCTGTCAGGCGTGGCGCGGCAATTGACCGATCGGCCAAAATTTCGACATTTAGAAATTCCGACATTCTCGATTAGGTCTATTTTCTACTTTTCTGACTTTCTGCGTTGAATTGCTTATATTCAGAACTTTTATTATTAAAATAAATTTCTAAATTTCTCAAGATCTTATTCCAAACGAGTGAAAAGTGGTAGTATTTTCACTCGAAGCGATAACAAAAATACTACCACTTGAAATCGCAAGAGCGAATATTTCACTCAAGCTTAGAGTGGATTCCAATACTATTCGAGTGAGTGTTTCAATCAATTAGAGTGAATATGTTCCTGTGACGATAAAATATCAGATTCACTCTTCAATGTCAAGTGAAAATATTTACTCGATGATTCAGAGTGGATAATTCACTCTACGTGAGTAAAAAGTTACTCAACCTCGAGTGACTCGATGGTCACTCTAATTTTTGAACAAAATTTCATTTTAAGGAATTTAGAGAACATAGTCATGCCGTAGAAAAAAAAGACAGGTCGATATTCACAGATCCTATATTTAAGATCATCTTAAGTTCATTTTTAGATATTGTATGGATTATTTCATTGGCTAGAGTAGCTGAAGATGAATCTAAGACAATCTTAAATACAAGACTTTATTATGAATATCATCCTTAATATGTTATTTTGAAAAATTGGAATACTTTGACCAGATTGGATATAACAATGCGAGCCAAATTTTATGGTATCTTCTCGATCGAGAGTCCTATACATTTCAATACTTTTGGGTCCGACTTCATCAAGGCTTCATTTTACGTCCTTTCATCATACATTTCAAAGCAATTTGCAGTTGAAGGTAGATCAACGCGAGACGAGACGTCGTCGAGACGGAACGGAAATAAGAACTCTGAGCCGAGTGACCTTGCTTGACCCACTGCTGCTTTCTCAGCCATCTTGTACGACCTTGTTCACCAGCGCGAATGGCGACTCTCGTCCAGGAACGTGCGGGACGCACGCTTCCTGGTGAAAAAATCATAGACAGAAAAGAGGACGGGAGACGTAAGAGAGACTGGTCGAGTACACGGCTCGCGGGGTGCGCGTTATTTTTGCCGGCCAGGGGCCTTCATCTATTTCGAGAGAGTCACTCGCGCTCACCCTCTAACATAATGACGTACCTGACCCATATTTATAATGGAATCATCATAATCGCGATTTCGCCTCGGCCGAGGCGCGAAATCCGCGTGAACGAACTTGCGACTTGAAACCGCGAGTCTAAAGTTGTAATGTGACATTGCGCGAGATCGTCGCGAATGGCGCTACTTCAACCCCCTCGAAGTGATGCCTTGATTCCTTACGAACGATGCGAGCAAAGTTTTGCGGTATCTTCTCCTAATTAGACGTTAATAAAAATAAAAGTAAGGCACGTACAATGGGCACGTACGTACTTCTGGATATTCCTATTGCTTTAGTCTTCAAATAGGAAAAATTTAAATCTTCAATATAGGGAAAATCTATGTTTGTATTCAATATAACAATGTTACTATATTGGACGTATAAGTTAGTTATGTAGACACTGTTAAAATATACATTTCTTGATTGAAATGCTAAACTTGCTAGTATTTAGAATATATTTTTAATAAATTTCATGTTTGGCATGAAATATAAATAGATAGATTTGCGGATATATAAACTCTTATGGAATATATGAAACAAATAACACTTGGTTGGATGCGGTATGTACTTTTCTGCGTGTACTTTATATTTATGGTTTATTTGATAGTTCGAAATTTGCTAATTTGATCACTCGCAACTACCATCTTCGATCAGTGTTTATAATAAAAGTATTCTAGATCTATTTGATTGAGCGAGATTAATTTACTAGATATCTGTTTTCAAGACGTAAACACGTGAATTGAAGAGATTCACGCGTAGAAAGTGTAACTTTCCAGAAGAGTGAAAACTGCAAATTATAACAATGCGCCACGATACAACATGACATCAGCGTTTTGGTATTTTTCCACTTAGACCGAGTGAGAGCTCCCGTAAGCTCGAGGCGCAACAATCGCGCGGCTTGACAAAGTCGCGAAATCGCTCATAAATCTCGACCCGTCCTTCAAAAGTGGTTATTTCAGCGGCACATATACCGGGCGTGTAAAACGAGGGATTACTTTCCGTGGGAGAATGACGTGGCTTACTTGCAACAGCTGCGACAATAGCTCGTCTCCTTGAAATTGCCGCTGCGCGATTCGTGCGGAAACATCCGCGAAAATTTCGGGGAATGTGCGAACATCATCTCTCGCCACGTTTGTTTCCGTGGACGTGTTTCAGCTTGGCTGTAATGTAAACTCGTGTGTGATACATCCAGAATCGCGTAATTTCGTAATCTCGCGCAAGAGCAAGCCACACGTGACATAACGATTCGTAACTTGCCAAATGGTCGATTCGTAATGCGAAGGCGATGTTTTATGCAATTTACTCATTGTGAGCCAGCTGGGCGAAATTTCGGCTCCTTTGGGAGCGATTGGTCATCAAGCGAAATCACTTCCGGTTCGCGGTTTCGTGCCAGAAATATCCTGCCAGTCTGTTACTCCTAATAATCATTCGCTCTATAAAAAGCTGACATCGTCGCGGGAAAGATTATTAATTATCGATTTAGAATAAAAAGAATTTAATCACAGGAAAGCTATCAGCAAGAAAGAAGATCTTAGATTAATAGCTATTATAAAAATCTTGAAAAGCAACTAATTCAATCGAATTAATTGTTTTAAAAATATTACAAATTCAAAAAAGACCAAGGAAATTAGAATAATTCTATTCTTCTATTATTCTATTATTCTAATAGAATAATGGACAACAGAAAAATTTTTAACGATTTTAAGCGTTGGCAGTTGTCATAAATATTTTCGAGACAACTAATTCAGTTGATTCAGTTAAATTTATAACATAAAACAGAATTAGTAAAAAGCTTTGTGACAGCTGCCAATACTTAAAATCTTTCTCCCGCTAATATTTCTCTCTTATTCCATCAGAATAACACAGAAAATTATTCAAGTTTCTCTAGGCTCTCTCGAATGTATTAGGAAAGTAAATAAAATATCACTATAAACGCGAGTCATGTCTCGGTCACTAATATTACGAAATAAGAACAATGTCGTCGTCGTCTGCAACATCGTCGCGGATTTATTTTCGTCGTTGCTCGAAATTATGGTGACACAAGCATCGAGGATTAACGAGCCATCTTTCGATCGCCATGGCCTCTATTACAGTTTATTTTCGATATCGTCAGCTAATTAGGGCCGTTCTGGCAACACGATGATGACAAAGTATCTTCGATAAGGCTTGCAATCGCGATTACGTCAAAACTGTGTCGTAAATTGTCTCATCGAGGACTATATCTTGTCTAGCGTATCTCTCATCAGATTTTACACGTTTTCGTACAATACTAACTCGACATGTGTCTTCCGTTCTTTCAGCCTTACCGCACGACTCCTTTAGTCTTGCCAGGTGCCAAGGTCAAGAAGGATGCACCTCTAGGCGAATGTTATCTGCGGCACCATCCGAACCCGATGATCCGGGCAGCACCCCATCATTATGAGCCGGCTCACCCTGAGGTAGCCATGAAGCAAAAGGTAATCCCTTACGCACGAACAACCTTACTTTCTAAATAGCTTAGAGTAAACTTTACTTTACTTTCACTCGGAAAGTAAAGTGGCCACAATCAATCACTCGAACTCGCGTAACTCTTCACTCTTACAAAGTGAATTCTCTATTCTGAATCATCAAATGAATGTCTTGTCAAAATTAAAGAATGAATAAGATATACAATTGTTTGCAGAACGATTTAAATGTAACGGTATTTATTTTGAACTCTCTATTGTCGATGAAAGTGCCTCTATAAAGTGCTCATAAGGCAATTAATGGGCTTACAAGTCACATTTAGAGAGAAGTATTTTTATCGATAAAAAAAGAGTTCAAAATAAAGACCAATAAAATTGAGAACTCACCAAATTGTCAAAATTGAGAGTCGTTAATTATTAATCAGTAATAATAAATGATTTTTCTTACGGTCTAAGAACGATCACTTGTTATTGGTCAATTTTCTTGAATAAAACTTGAATGAAACATTTATTCTTACGATTTCGAACGGCGGTACTTTTTCACTTTGAATGAAGATACTGTTACTTTTCACTCGTTTTGAGTGAGATTTCACTCTTCACAAGAAATCTAAAAAATACATATCCGTCCTTCGTCCCTGGCATAAATCGAAAATAAGTGATTTTTTCTTTTACGGAGACGTTAGTCAAGAAATGTGTGTCGTGTCGGCTCTTTTTAAAATCGTATTTCATTACACGTCTAAGCAGGTGGCGGAAACGGTACTTCAGCGTGTCTTGGGACCGAATGAAGTTCCAAAGGTTTGGGTCATTTTCTTTTCTTTTTTTTCTTGTTCTACTTGTTTTTCACAAGTCGCTTCCGCTTCGAGAAACGACGCTTACGCTTTGGTACGACCGTGACGCATCTCGCGAGAGTCTCGAGTTTTGCGGAAACTTCCCTTCGTTTCTCTCTTTTTCACGAAATTCCCGTCGCTATCGCGATTTTTACTCGCAGTGTGACCAATTGATACTAATAGCAATACTTGCAGGATGAGACAATACAGGATGTCCTGGACTCGTCTGTTTAACTCGATAATCCGAAGTAATACCCGATGCATCGATATTGCATCGCGGACTGGATGAAGCTTGCGCCAATTCCTATTTACAATTAAATTACTGAAGTAACTCGCGATGTATCAAGTTATCTTGGTAATTCCCTTATTTTACGTAACACTTATACGGAGTATACTGGCATGACTTGAATCACCGCGGATCACCGCGTGAATGTGTAATTCAAAGTTTGAGAAAGTTTGGCTGACCGAATCGTCGGTGACGTTCACGTTGTGGCTATTATCTTGTGACAACGATGTTTTTCAGGATAAACACGAATCTCATCTTGTCCGCGTTCATACCGCGTACTTTCGACGTAAGAGAAAAAGAGAGAGAGAGAGAGAGAGAGAGAGAGAGAGAGAGAACGAGAGAGAGATAGAGACTTGGCATTAGCCGAATGTTTGTCGCGCGTTCAATGCCAACACGCTAGAGTTATGTTTACTTTTTACAGCGCTATATTACCATAACGTAATAGCGCAGTGGCAAATAACATGATTTGATGATATATTGCAATAATACGCAACGATTTCAGTGGACACCTATATTGTTAATACGTTATTAATTTTCCGTTACTCGTACTGTACGAAAGTCCCAAGATATTCACGTGCTGCTGCACCCCGCTTAAAAAGTCTAATAAGGATTAATAGAAATATAAACACAAGTTACATTGAAATACTGTATAACTTTATCACCTCTATCACAAATTTCAATTTTTTATATTTTGGCTCATGTAATGAAGTTATCAGTTTCTGTCATAAAACTTTGAATGATTAAATATTTTTCTAGATACATATATTTTTCTGTGTAACTTCATCATTTTTTACCAAAAACACAACTCAGTTACATCAATGTTTCTTGCACTGAGAGAAAGAATAAGAAATATTTACTCGATGGATACTAATGATATACTTTTATTTAAATCCTTTTGTTTAAATAGAATAAACAATTGCTTTCATGAAAAGCAATAGTTTCAGGAAAAAATGTATCTTCTCACTTAGAAAAATTATTGCCTTAATGTAAGAATATGTATATATTAATGCAAAATGTAAAAAATGTTATTAGTCGAATAAATATTTTTTATTTTTCAAATATTTTCTTTCCTAATGTATGTAATTCTATCAAATCTTTTAAGCAGGGTACCCAACGGTATTTTTGCAGTTTCAATCGCATCGTCAAAATAAATGTCGAAATAATAAGGAATTGTAATGAACCTTACTTATGTTTTTACGTGAGAAATATTAGTCGTCTGATTCTCACGTGAATATTTTCTCGGGCTTTGGGCGGTATAATCGCGCGAATAGTGAGCCTGATAACGTGAACGAAATTTCACTTTCCAGGTTGTTCACAAGCAATTCAACTCGCCGATCGGACTCTATTCGGAGCAGAATATCGCGGACACCATCAAATGCCAAGCGTCCGCTGTACCGTAAGTAGTTGATCGTTAACTCACTCGACGACTGTTCACTAAGTTCATTTAACTAGTTTTTAACCATCAAGATAAATGCATAGTCATATTTAACGAATCGCTAATACGCCGTGCAGCTTGCAGTAGTCACAGAGGACAGTACAATTAATGAAAATTGGCTTGATCGCTGAATGCCGCTTACGCTGTCACGGATCGCTGTCACATAAAAAGTTGCTCATGCAAACAAACACAGACACACACAAACCGATTTTTCACGTCGACAGGCATCACTTCACGAAATTGATACATATCCTCGTAAAAAAAAAGAAATAGATGAACAGAATCGATGTGATTTCATTTCTGGATTCTTTATTGAATTTCTCATATTGGTAACCGATTTAGAAATTTCCAAATGGAAAGTAATTAGTTTAGAAATTCTCAAATTTTTAACTCATTACCGAGATAAATTTCCATTAATTTCTCTGAATTCGCTTATTTTTTCATAAGCGTATCCTGGAATCAAGCGTACGACCTACGAAACGTTAATGGCCTTAAGATACAATTTCCTGAGATTTTAGAGAGTTGCATGAAATTTTTCATCGGATTAGAAATCCACAGAAGAAACGCGCACGGAGAAAGGAAAAGAAAATTATTTCTTTCGGCAGACGACATATCCACGAGGGCTGATTCAAGAAAATTTATTTATTGATTGGCGAACTTACTGTGCTCAAGGATGCGCGACCGCCAAGCTTCGATCGTTAAAGGAAGGAACATCGGTACTCGGTCCTTCTATGTCTTTCTTTTTTCTCTTTTTTTGTCCTATGCGGCTCTCGGATCCTTCTGATTGATTGATTGATACTTACGTAGCGGTTTGTTTGTTTTCCAGCATTTTCATAGACTTTTCCTTCCTGAAACAGAAACAGGAAATACAGGAGCAAGCGAGAATGTTGAAGGAGCAGGCCAAGGCCGCCTCCTCGAAGAACGTGTGGCCGCAATTCAATAAGTCAAATTAAAATTTGTCGAGACGTTCGAGACGTTTTCCGATGCTTCTAGCACGTCGGATCTACGGCGGCAGAGTTTTCACGTGGATCATTGGGCACGTTCCTTTGTTGCCAAAGTATACAGCAAATTACACACTTACTCAAAGCATCGATGCATTTTGGAAAATTTAAAGAGATTTACTTTAGGATCCAATGTGTAGGAATTAGATAATTAAATGATTAATATGGTAAACAATCGTGATGAAAAGAAATTAGATATACTGTAAAAATATTTTAGGTATTTGTTAAAAAAATATATAACTCGGTACCAATATACAAGTTCACATTACAGTGTCGCAATTAAATCAATTGTTCACATATATTATTGCCAAATATTAGTGCAAAACAAATTTTTTTGGAGATAATCGAAACTTCAGTGTTATGTGAAATTTCAATGTTATATGAAATTTCAGAATTATGTGGAATGTTAATTCATATGAATATTTTGATTAATTGTCGAGATACAAGATAGGATGAACGTGACCAATGAGTTCCGAACGAATATATAATTATTATTTCGAATTAATTCGCCGTTCATATTGTATAGTAAAAGTCGTAGGGTTGCGATGCATTGCAAAAATTACATAGTTGTTTCGCGAGACACGATCAAAGCCGCGCAAAAAGCTTTCTTCTTAGCGATAGCAGTACGTTCTTGCATGCGCGATAGAATAGTGAATAATCAATAATCAATGCTCAATAATAATTGAGAACACATGAGATTATCTACTAACTTCGATATTTCCTTAACGAGTGTTCGTATGCTTGCATCGTAGATACCGTGCAATATAAATATAAATAATTCGGGACGATTTTTGAAAATTACGTCTTTGAAAGTTGCTTCTCTTTTTCATTTATTTAAAGTAAACTATTAATCGTGCTTGTTACTTATTGGTGACGAAATAATAAATTAAGAGTCTTAACTATATAAATGGATAAAACAGTTTCTTTTTATATCAATGAGTTATTCTCCAGTGGATTTCATTTTAATTTAAAATTTAAAATGTTCTTTAATTTGAAAATTTTGTTATTATATAAAGAACCATCATCAAATCAAACGTATAATAAATTTCGATCATACCGCAAGCATATATCAAAAATTGTTAGTAGTATTTAAAGATACTGAAATAAAATTGTGTGACAAATTTAACTTCTTGAAACCGAAAAATTGTATAGAGCTTGTACATACAAATGTTTTATTAGATTTATATAATTTTTGCTGTTTTTTATAATTGCAAAAGTGGACAGAAATTTTTCGTATTCTCTTTCTCGAACATTTTTCTCGAGGACAAGGCGTAATTTTCGAAAGGTCCAACGCGTTCTTCTTAATCGGGCATGCACGCAGAATTTGCACGATGAGGAATGACCGCTCTCTCTCTCGATTAAACGGCTGGAGGACGCGTCTGAAAGTCGCTCTCGAACAGACGAAAGCAAGTAGTAAAGATCAAATTGGCAACAATCGTAACCCCGGCCGCTGCTAACCGAGCCAGATAGAAAAAAAATAGTCGCACAGGAAGAGAAAAGTACGAAAGCAATTAAAAGTCGTCCCTGTGTCCACACATGCGATACGTGCAGCCTGAAGAAGCCGATCAAGTACGATCCGAGCAAGAGCGAGGCATACAAGGCCCTGCAGGAGGAGGCGCTCGGGGACTATGTGCAGGAAGTCAGGCAACCGGTTCGTACCGGCGTCTTTTCGCCGCAGAAGACCAACAAGGTGTGTACCCACATGGATAGAATTTTTCCGAAGCTGAATTTTTTCTCTTGATCGAAATTTTATTTTGTATCCTTACATACAGAAAAATACGCATTGCATTCGACTTGTTTTAAGTATTTCATATTCAGATAAACAGAGATGCTGAACACAGCATGCAAACATTTAACGTAAACTTTGTGATGCTATCGTAACAACACAACGCGTTTAAAATATGTTCGTTTTAAGAGAGAGAAACAACTCATCTATCATTCATAATCTTTATCATATTTATATTTGTTTTTCAGTGCATCCGGATGTATTGCGTTTTCTTTTCGGTAAAATAAGCAACAATTTTCCCTTAGGAAAAATTACTTTAAATTAACTTAAAGTTGCTTAAAGTTAATTAAGAGATAAGATGTTAAGAGATCAGATGACTTCTTTTACATACTTACGATTATTAAGCATATACAATATATCGAAATATGAGTACATAATAATGAGTATTTTTCTTAATTTATGATGAGTATATCTTAAGATTATTATAAAGAAAATATCCTCTGTAGTTTTAACTATTATTTAAAAGAAGAACTATTATTTAAACTAGAAGAAACTTTTAAAGAAGAACTATTATTTAAAAGAAGAAAAGCGTAAATATTTAACAATTTTGAATATATGTGTAATCGCTTTTCTTTGCAGTGGAATGATATCTTTCTACGTGTAAATTACTTCCCTCACATGGTATTAAATATATGAACTTCTTAAAGTATTACAACCTAATATCATAATATTTTTTTGGTTTACAGATATACCAGGTTCCACCGAAAAGTCCTGCATACGTAAGCAGCCGCTTTTTCTTTTCGGATTTGTGATTAATTTAAGTAACAATTTAAGGGCACACGTTACAAACCATTTTTGGCAGGCTTCGAGAATATGCATTTTCGAAACGTATCTCTCACTCGCATGTCGTCGCATGGATCTTAGGAAGAAGTTTTCGCGACAACGCAGCTGCATATTACTTTCAAAGCTGAACTTAAAATCTCTCGCATCTTGCGCGAATTTTTCGATCATATCATTTATCTCACAAGATCTCGCAGAACTCATACGAACTAAAGTGTATCGACTTTATTTAAAGGATTCTCGTTCCGATCGGGGAAAAAGAATGATTATACAGGGTGTTCCACAACTGGTAGAACACCTGTTAGGGTTAGGTAAGGGGTGCAATTTGGAACTGAAAGTTTCTCTTCCATTTTTGGATTCAACAATTAGTTAACGAGATATTAATTAAATCTGCTAATCCCTTAGCGTCCTGAGTGAGCGCTCAGGAACGTAGGACGCCGTGGGCTCCTCAAGGGCCCTGCTTGTCCGTTTTTCTTCCCTTTTTGTACACACATACTAAAATCATTTACGATACTCAACCATCGACATATAGAAAACATTCAAGTCACCCACGCATTCAAAACATATCACACATGCCTTCCTCCTCCGGCACATAAAGTGCAATCACTCCCATTCGTACTAAAAAGATTCAAATCCATGCACTCATAACCGCACACAAAAACGTCCATACACATCACCCCTACACATTGAACTTGGCACCCTCCTAGCTCCGGTCAGGCACCCATCCACACACCCACTCACTCACTCATGCATATTTATTCCTCTGTGATACAAAAAAGGGGAGAAAAACGGACAAGCAGAGCCCTTGAGGAATCCACAGCGCTCTACGGCTCTGAACGCTCACACGGGGCGCTAAGGGATTGGCAGACTTAATTAATTAATATCTCGTTAACTAATTGTCGGATCCAAAAATAGAAGAGGAACTTTCAGTTCCAAATTTCACCCCCTACCTACACTTAACGGATGTTCTACCAGTTGTGGGACACCCTGTATATACTTATATAAGATATACATGCGAATCTTGTTCATATATGGTTACATATGCAATTATGTATGGAAAGAAATGGTATTAAATAAAAAAGGGAAGAAATATTTCGATATTAACGTTCGATAAAACATCGACATCACATGCTGCCAGAAGTATAAGGAATTATTTAATTACTGTATTTGTATAACAGTATTTCTTCTCGTCGTGGAATTATAGAATTACAAAATATGGCTGTATATGAACAAAATTCACATGCGATTTTTTTTTCCTGGGGATATAATCTTAATCGTTCCTTCTTCTCACTTCTATTGTTATCTTATTATTTTTTATATTATTTATATTTTCTTGTGCAAAAGATTTATTAACTACTAGCCGGCCTGATGCGTTCTATAACGTTATCGTTTCCAAACACACGAGCTGGACGATGAAACAGCACCGAATTATATAAGCGACTTGGCACGAGGTGCTACTTCTGCACTTCTTTCTTTTTCGTCTACCGAAGTAGCTTGCCAAATCATCTCCCAGTAATAATCGACTGCTGCATTTCGCCGTCGAGAGATCGTTTATAAACTCGATACACTTACTTTTCCGATATACTTACGATAAAATTTCAATTAATACTCAAACACGCATACACATTTAGAATCTCTCTTGTCATATTCATTATTTTATATTATGTATTATACTTGTATATTTACTTTGTATAATATACTTGTATATTATATTATATACTTGTATATTTAGTGTGTTATATCGCAAAAATAACTTTAATGATTATGATGATGGGATGGTCATTTAATCGTCGCGGTCAAGAAAAAAAAACGGGAGTGATTTAATTCTCGGCCTTTGTTTCGTTAAGGGTGGATTTTATAGACGTCCCTTCCCCCTCCCTTTCGTTAAGGACCACATCAACGACTATTAAAAATTTCGCAGGAACTTGTACGTGCGTCTTCTCTTTCCAATAAGAAATTTTGCATAAGTGCTCGTATGCGTCCGCTTCCGCATAGCGAAAATATAATTCGTAGAGCAGATGCCAGATTGTTGCACGCTATACTACTCAAGCGGCCTGTTCTTTTTTCATGTAACGCGCGTTGAGAGTTGCTACGAGAACGATTGTGCATGTCGCCTCTCCCGAGACAAAAGAAAAGACACGAAACAAACCGCCTTTTCTGTGCACAAATTAAGATGTGGTTCATTTATGGTTTACCTTTGCAATTCTGCGCAGACGTGGAACGGCTGTGTGTGATTCGATTTTCAGATGAACGTGCTCGAAGACGACGGCGAGAAGATTCACCAGAGCAGCAGCTTCAAGAGGATCATGTACAGTGTGCTGGGGCAGACCGATTATTGAAGCGAACTGATGCTATAAATATACTATTTGTCTATGTTAAATAAATCTACATATATTTTATTTATTGTACGACGCAATAAACGAGAATCGCATAGAACGAATGTCGAGTGTGTCGAGGCAAAGATGTCTTTTGACGAAATCTGGCCTAGCGATTGTAGTGATTCTGCGTTTTAGAAGAGTGCTTTTATTGTCAAAACGACTCAGCATGTTAACTGACCACGCAAACTGACGATCCTCGACATTCATTGCTTACCCGATGAAAACACGCCGTGTATCTTTTAAGCATAGTATTAATATTAATACATATTAAGTACAATTACCAGAGCTTTTTCTTCCTTCTTCTCTAAAATTTAACCGTTTTCTCAAAAGCTTAGAAGTCTTCTATTGTTTTAATAGTGGGTTTAAATTGTTCATTTACTTTTCAAAATCACATGAAACTTTTTGCAGAACTTATCGCTGTTAGTACAATGTTAAATTTTTCGTCTGTATACTTTTTTAGAGACCCCTAAAACGTTTTTTATTCAATAAAATATTACTCAAGTAACTTCGTTTTTAACCCCGATTGTAGTTCCAAAAAGATTTGCGATTCTCATGAAACGTGATGAAAATGTAATGAATGTTTTTAAACGAATATTTTCATCAAACTTTATGGAGAATGAAGGATAAATCTTTTCGGAATAATCTTCAACAATAAATATCTTTAATTTGAAACTTACGTGTACTTACAAATTCATTGTTATCCAAATAACATATTTCTTTAGGATCCACCGACAAAAAGGTCAACTATAATCTATAAGAAAGAAAGAGCAAAATTAATTAATACTAAACCACATATATATATATAAAAGAATTAGTAATTTGAATAATTTACTGTGTATTGCTTTTCTTTTTTGCTTCCGAAGCTTCTTTGCCAATTTAAGATAAAACTTTCGGAGTTGGAAGCTCAATGGTCCTTCTTTGTTAAATTCTTTCTTAAAATTTAAATTTACTTTATTTAAAGTATAAGCAATCATAGATGAATAACCGTCCCAAAAAAACTCTTTTGATATAGCCGCTTTCAAGCTTTCTCTTAATCCACACAGAGGGAACTCATGAATATAGTACAGAACAGAACCAAAATTGTAGAATTGTTACCCATTCAGCACTAAATAAACTTAGACTTTCCGCATTCCACTCTTTAGTTCATGACAATACATAGTGCGCAAAGAACACTTTTACAAATCATATCTAATTTATAAGTGGATTTATATTTTAATTGTTCAACATAATAATTCGGCAATGGACGCAATTATGCAAATGGATTTGTATAATCTAATTGGTACAGAGCCCACGGCCTCTGTGTCAGAGGTAAATATTTGTATTTATTTACAAAAATAATGTTTAAGTTTTCTAGCAAAGAGAAGAAAAGAGCAAAATTTACCCTCAATCTTTTGTAATTTTAGATCAAAAAAGCATATCGCAAAAAAGCTTTAACATGCCATCCTGATAAAAATCCTAATAATCCAAGAGCAGCAGAATTATTTCATGAATTATCAAAAGCATTGGAAATATTAACCGATGAAAAAGCCCGAGTAAGTACACAGTGATTTCTTTTTGAAGTCCATTAATATTATCATCATTGAATATATTTCCCCTTCTGTGACTTTCAGAAAAAGTCTTATAATTTAATTTATTAAAATGTATTGTCATATGATAAGACAGCTTACGACCAAGTTATCGCAGCTAGAAAGCAAGCAAAGGAACGTGTCAGAGAATTTGATGCTAAGAGAAGGAAATTTAAAGAAGACTTGGAAGCACGCGAGGAGGCTTATAAGAGAACATTAGATCCTACATATAATGCTAAGTCTGATGAGGAACGCTTAAAAGTATATAGTCAAATTGCTCAATTTTACTACAACTTTCTGTGATTCTCTCTCTCTCTCTCTTTGCATTTTTATTCCATAAAATATATAATTATTCAGGCTGAAATAGAAAGATTACAAAAGGAGGGATCAAGGCAAGTAGAAGAGGAAATAGCATTTATACAAAAGCAAATTTGGGAACAGCTTCATGGTACATCAAAAGATTCAGAATCTAATGTGGGAAACTTTAGAATCAAAATCAGATGGAAGGCACAAGAAGCAGATTCACTGAATGGTGGATACAACCATGATAATCTACATAGAATGTTCTCTAAAGTAAGATCATTAATTTTTGGAGTTATCTGTGTATTATGTGTGTTAATATTTTTATTGGAATGTCTATTTATTCGTCTATTTACTCGCACTTTGGAAATAAGAACGTGTGTCGAGTATCTTAATTTTGAATTCAAACTTTGGTCTTTTACAGTATGGAGATGTGACAGCTCTTGCCGTATCGTCTTCTAAGAAAGGGAGAGCCATGATTGAATTTGAAGATAAAAGTGCCGCGGTAAGCGCGCGAATCATTGTTCGAAATTGAATCATAAAACTTTATTTGTAAAATAAAATTTATTTTTTAAAATTTCCTTTCAGGATACTGCGCTCTTAGCAGAGGTTGGTTTAGCCGAGAACCCTCTAACACTTCGTGGCTTATGGGATATTCAGAAACGTGCAAAAGGTGTCACGAATGATATGAAACCTAATATCGGGAAAGTTATATTTCCCATCAGCAATCGTTTCAGCAGTAAACCGTCTGTATCTCTTAGTTGTTCTTCAGCACCTGATATTTTCGTATGTATATTTTACATTATTTGCATTTTTATTAGTAAGTTGTACTATAGATTTCATGAGTACATCTACATGGATTATTAATATATTATCTGTATGATTCATAGTCTTTTTCACATAGACAATGTAAACTATGTAGAATATTGTAAATTAAAATACAGAAAAGACTAATTTATGAGACAGTTGCAATATCTGTTTTGGATATTATAAATGTAATGATAAAAAAAGATAAAAGATTGAAATTTGTATTTTATTATGTCAGATTTAACTTTGAAAGTAAGAATGTCAACAGATAATTCTGTGAACTCTAATTTGTTTAGGAAACATCCATAAATTTACATCAGGATCCTGAAGGTTAAATAAAAACAAACTTTTTTTCTTAATTAATTTTTGAATAAAAGTCATACATTCTTTAAACAACATTCATAAATTACTCATTGTCTATATAGATAATATCTCATAAATAGTTTACATTTTGTCTACGTATATAGATGTAGAATATCATAATTGACGCGTAAATGTCCAATTCTGGTCAATTAGAATTTAATTAAGACTATATGATTGCGTTCAGCAAACATAATGGTTGAATAATTGACTCTTGAAAGATCGATATGATCAATATATATATATATAAAAGTATATACCAATAAATATATACATAAATTTCTAAAAATATACAACAGTTATAGATAACTTTTCTTCAATAGTTATACACAGTTGTGTTTTCTGAACGCGGCCATCAATACTAATGTTATAGTAGCTACAGTCAATAGAGAAAACTACTCTGTAACTGTAACAAAATTTGTTAATATGATTGGTGTATGCTATTAGATTTAGCCAAGATTAATAATAATATACAACAATCAGACTCACGAATTATACAACAGTTGCAAAGCAATTTTTGCTGAATGCAACCAATGATCTTGTGTAACATTTTTGCACTGTATAATTATGCAGCAAGGAAGGATGTCGGACACGGAGTTTGAGAGTTCAGTACTGGCTAATCTGAGGAGAGCAGAAGAACGTAAACGGCTCATAGAGGAATTAAAAGCACAAGAAGAAATCTAATCTCAGTATTATGTCGCGCCTGAATCCATCCATGTATTTATTTCTTTTACTTAAAAAGAAATATATTAACAGTAAAAATATAATTGTTGCACGTTACCCTTAATGTTTGACCTTACTTAACTCATCGGGAGTGAAACGCAATACCGTTGAGATGGCATTTAGCATGTGCCGTTTGCTGGACACATCGTTTGTTGTTAAATAATTTATAAATACATTCTTCAGATACTCCAAATTAGCACCCTCTCTCGATTTACACGCTTCCAGTCTGTAACAAATTTTTTTTAAACAAACTATATAGATTTTTATATTCTATAAAAATATTTTTATATTCTATAAATATATATAAATATTTTTATATTCTATTAATATATAGTAAGATATGCATTAAAGAATCATCTTTAACTCTTTAAGCCAGGAATAAATTTTTTTATAATCCAAAAGAACCCTTTAATGCATCTCATTATACGATTACCTAGTGATATGTGCTTTCAATGTTTTATTTTCTTCCTGTTGCTGTTCCTTCATATGAAGCATTTCTCTCTGCTGTTCTCTCAATGTCCCTTCCAATTCCAGGGTCTTTTTCCTCAATGATGATACTTGCACTTCTTTCCTGGCCAGTTCCTGGGTATAATGCAGTATCGGAGGGCTATCATTTGTTAGTAATCCTGTTACTAAGTCAGTAACTGGTTCGACAGTGCTTTCATATCTAATTAAAGACGCTTTATTTTCTGTCGCAGCAACAGCTTCTTTATTAGGTAATAACGTACGGAATGACGTTTTCAGTGTCAATATCTCCTTATCCTTTTCTTCCACGAGAGCCATGGATCTTTCTCTTTGCCGTAACAACTGTTGTTCCAGTAAAGATATCTTGTTGCGAAATTCATTGTCTTTTTGATGTAACGTATGCTCTAGCTTTGAGCGTTCTTCTTGAAATAACTAAAAATATAATATCATTCTGAAATTATTTCGATCGCAAGATTAAAAGCGTAAGAATCTTTATAGTCATAGATTTGCAAATTGTACTATTTTGATAGTTAAATTTGATAATTAACTAAAAAGATTTTATTAGTTACTTTTTGTTGATGATCTAGTTGCATTTGCCAGTCTCTCTCTTTATTCAATATTTCCTTACTAATCATACGTATCCTTTCCTCTAAATTGCTGTTATGGACTTTGAGGAGATGCAATTGAGTTTTATCGTGATCCTTATCATGCGTTAAAGATAATCCTTGATTTTGTTGTTGAATACCGCGAAGCGTATTAGACGATACGTTATATTTGTATATCGTTTGATGCTTGTAGTCCTCAAATTCTTGCAGAAGCACGTCGTATTTCTCTTTGTAATCGGAATGTTCATCTTGCAGATCCAAACTATTTAATAACGCTAAAAAATATAGAATTGTATAATGCGTTATTCAATCTCCCTTATTCACATTTTACATTTTATCACTGTTACATTAATTTACTTTTCACATAAGCTGAGTCTTTCTTTTTGTTGTCCAGATCCAATAGCTGAGTATATAGAGTCTTTATCTTGGAGATAATTTCGTCCGGTCGATTACTCGACACTATAGTTTCGCCATGTTCAGTGTTTTGTAAAGCGGCTAATCGGTCTTTCAATTTCTGAATAGCTAATTGGTCCTGTTGTCTCAGTCTATCGTAGCCCCCGACAATCTCAGACAGCTCAGCCAATCGAGCTTCTAAGCCGGCCACCCTCGCTTCGTGTATCATTGCTAGTCCTCTCGCTTCTTGTTCCGCAGAAGCGGCTCTCTTTTGCTCCTACGTTAAAAAATACAGCTTAACTTTGTTCTATCAATGGATAATAACACGTTAAATAATTTCTGACGTTATTGTTATTGTACTTCGCGAATCGCATTCAAGTGTTGCTTCTTCATCATGACCATTTCGGCCTGCAATGAAAGAAGAAGCGGCGGCGTTTCCTTCGCCGCTTCTTCGGCCTGCTTGAGCTTGGTTTTGGTGATCTCGAGTTCAGCCTCAAGAATTTTGCATTGCGTCTTATTTGCGAGATGCGTCTTCAGTTGCGCCTCCAACTGTTCCTTATTACGTCGCTCGTCGTATAGGAGCTTTTGTAGTTCTCTACAAAAATTTTACACATCCCGATATAATTCATATAACTTTATCGCGTGTAAAAATATTTAAAAACTTTTGTCAGTAGTATAAACACCATATAATCTCAATAATCAAGTCGTCAACGTACTTTATCATTTTAAGATTATCGGCTTGTTCTTTTTCTCTCTCATGTCGTTCCATGATCAATTTACACTTCACATGTTCAATATCAGAATGATTAACACCTTGGGCCTTTTTCAATCTTTCTTTTAGGTCTTTAATTACTTTTTCACACTGCAAACAATGTTGATAAAAAGATGCAAACAATACTGATAAAAATATTTGAACATTTCTGGTAACGTAACAGTGTTGAATCTTTTTATCTTACTTCATCCCGTTCATTTCTAAGTTGCTTCTTGTCGACTTGGAAATACGCTTCCATTTTCGATTTTTCCGCCGATAGAGTAGCTAATGAGTTCATCAATATACCCAGCTGATTCTTTAATTGCTCTACTGTTTCTGTGTCTACAGGATCCGTCTGGTTTTGGCGTGACTATACAATTATAAGGTTACAAAAAATAAAAATATTAGAAATGATTATGTTTACAATGGCAGTCTGAAATTGAGTAACAATTGTAGTCACTAAAAATTGTTAATTTTTCTTCTCATATTATTGTACCTGTTGTTGATTACTAAGTGAATCATCTTTACTAGATATTTCTGCTGATGGTTTATTTATTTTGCTTGTATTTTCTGTAGAAGAATCTGTAATTTTCTTATCTAAAATAAATTCTCTTATGAAGTAAAACTTATTTAATACTTTTTTATAATAAAACTCTATATGTATATATTAAATAAATTTATTTAATAAGTATATATTAAATAAATATATATATTAAATATCTTTCTGACCTTGTTCTTCTGATCTGTTATTCTGCTTTTGCACAACTTTCTCTTCTGTGGTAGCCATTGTTGAATATTAAATATAATTACACCAACAATAACTGTTACTTCAGTAATTCAGAATAACCTGTACAGAGATATAAACAATATGTTTAAATAAAATAATAATAATGTTTATAAGTATACGTTTATAGTGTTTACATGAAATTCTCTGATATTTTCAGCTGTTTTTATTATTTAATATCATTATTCAATTTTCAGCTGCCTTTATTACTAAGTATTTAAAAGGAATAATTTATAGATATGAGGAACTAAAGCAATGATTTTTTTTTAGTCAAACCAGGATAAATAAATATATATACATAATGTATTATATTTAGCATAAGTTTATTGAGTTAATGTAATTTGTCACAATACATAAATAAATGCTTTATTTAATCAGATACTTCTTTCTTCTCAATATCATTGTTAGAAATAGACTTTGTGGAAGATTCTATTTCCAATGTGACTGGCCCATTATTCTGTATACAGACTTCCATCATTGCACCAAATTTACCATCTATATAAATTTTTGAAAATATTAAATTATTTTATTGTTATATATTTCATGAAAAATATAAGGTGACTACATATATGTTAAATTGCAATTATTTTACCTTTTACTAATTCTGCATTATATTTTTTGCGAAGCTCAGCAAGAAAATTTATATAAAATAATTCTGATTCTTGTGTAGACATTGCTCTATGAAAATCTAATTTATTTCCCTTTAAAACATGATATAGTGTAAACTGACTAATGCACAATATTTCATATTTCTTGTCCATTACACTTGCACTCCACCTTTTACCCTTCTCATTATCAAAAATTTTGGTATTCAATATCTTTCTTACTCTGTGACATATAAATTAATATTCAAATGTCTATACTTATGTAAATATATTACTTATGTGTATATATATATATATATATATATATATATATATATATATAT
>NW_022639533.1:95690-105229 GCF_010583005.1 Odontomachus brunneus
TATTATTTCATTACATGTATTCTACATCTGCTGTTCCATCATCCCTCTTTATTCCAATTAATACACATAGTCCATTGCCAATGCTACTAATAACTTCTCCATCAACTGAAATATTAAACTTTGACTACATTGTTGTGGAATATTGGAACATATTGCCACAATTTAAGCTCTAATTTATATCAACATACATCAACTTAGTTACATATGTATAATTTTTTTTCTTATGTCTTCAAAATGCAATTTTTGGCGATCGTTTGGTACATATACCTGGTTGTCATTGGCCTAATTTATATCAAACATTTAATATATGTACTAAATATCTGTACAGTATAAATGTCCAAAATACAATTCTAGAGACATCGCAGAAATTTCTGGATATCTCTGGAAGATATCTTGGATATTTGTGTTGTATGAATATTTAATCATACATAAAATTTTTTATGTAAACTTGCCCAATAATAACCTAGTATCAAACGATCGCCAAAAATCACCTAAAATATAAGTGCATATTCCAAATTTTTTATTGATACATATAGAGTACACAAATTTAAAAATTTAGTTGTGACATCTGTGTACTCTAAATGTTTTTAACATTTAGAATATTTGTAACTTAAAAATTTTACCTAAAACCGAAGCTTTCGATACACGTTGTATCACTGCTTTCATGTCGAAAGTGACAGTGTCAAATGTTTCATCAATAAATTTCTTTCCACTCACTCTGTTGCAAGTGCAAATACGATTGCACTTACACAAAGAACGTTCAAGTTTAGTCTACAATAAAGACTCTTGAATCAGAGTCCTGCAATGACGTTTTGAAAGTTAGGTCGGTAACGCTATTGCAGGATTCACACTGCGTCTGATTTCCGACTTAAGCTCGTATCAGATTATGGTTTAAAATTGAGATTGAATTGAAAATTGGTCAATCAGAGCAAAGTTCACCAAACTTGAGCTTAGTAAGTTTTGCTCTGATTGGCTAAATTTCAATTCAATCTCAATCCTAATCTATAGTCTGATACGGGCTTAAGAGAACAGCTTTCTAATAGAAAATTCAATTCTCCATTAGAAAGCTGTTCTCCTATTGGATATCGGACGTCGTACGTCGGACATCGGACGCAGTGTGAATCTTCCATATGTCTTGTTAAAAATAGGAATGCCATGGCTACATCCGTTTTAGGCGCTTATATAGGATTTACACCGTATCCGATGTCCGACGTACGACATCCGATATCCAATAAGAGAACAGGGTACTTATTATGGACTTCTTTGGAATCAATTCCGATCGAAAACATTCAGTTATTTTCTAGATTTCTATTGTCTTTTTTAGGGGAAACGGAATTATTCCGATCGGAATGATCCCAAAGAAGTCCATAATAAATACCCAGCTTTCTAATATAGAATTCAATTCTCCATTGGAAAGCTATTCTTTTATTGGATATCGGACATCGTACGTCGGACATCGGACGCGGTGTGAATCCTGCATTACCGACAACTGTCGGATCGGTAGACGTCGTTCTGCAGCTTTTTTATACCATAGAAAAACTGCGCAACGATGCCTACCGATCCGACAGTTATCGGTAAGAGTGTACGGAATAGTACCCCAGTGCTGAGATTCTGTAACTCGTTATTGGAGTTAACGACAGTTTTGTTATCGTTGCGCAGCTTTTATACTGTAGAAAAGCTGCGCAAAGATAACGAAACTGTCGTTAATTCCAATAATGAGTTACAGAATCCCAGCATGAATAAGAGAACAGCTTTCTAATAAAGAATTCAATTCTCCATTGGAAAGCTATTCTTTTATTGGATGTCGGACGTCGTACATCAGATATCGGACGCGTGTGAATCCTCCATTACGCAGAAATAACTAAATTTCAACTGGTTGATAAATATCACGACCAATCACGACTTGATTTTGTTTATGGTTACAAATATGGATATATTTACGGACCATTGGACCCGCACTTTAATAGTTATATAAAAGTCTGTGGTTCCAAAACTCTACTCGACGAATAGAGAAATATTTAATTGACCAATTAGAACAAAGATAACTAAGATTTCTTTATCATGATTGGTTAATTGAATGTTACTCATTCTCATCCGGGTGCACTCTATTGCACTTGTTTCCGCAAGTTAGGCTGATATTATATATGTTATACAAGTTTTTCGGGTACATTTATTGGTTGACGAATAGAGTATTTCTAGGTTCTCTGAGCGTCAACCAATGAACGTATCCAAAAAGCTTGTCGTACGACACATGTAATTCAGCTTTACGCCGCATGGAGAGCCTAAATTTCCAGGCCAAAAATTAAGAAGAAGAACATTTCTATATTTCTATATCTATGTTCACTGAAATGTTATTTAAGTTTGTTGTTTCCCTCACAATTCCCTCTTTCTGGTTTCTCTTTGAATGAGAGTACATGTGAGGAAGAGGACACGTGTTTTGTTTGACTTGTGAATTTACTGTGATAAATATTGTAAGTTACGACAATTTTCATAGAGAAATTTGGTATTTTTATTGTATATGCGTGTTATTTTGAAAATTATCCTCAACTAATTTTTTAATTTATATTTTAATTTTACAATTAAAATTAGTCAAAAACAGCATGGCTTCGTCTAATTCGGATGTTACGGACGATACGGACGATTTAATTGTGAAAAGGAAAGCTGGTGGTAGTATAATTGATCAGCGTCCGTTGTTTTCCAACGATGGCGAGTGAGTATATATTTTTCAGTTCGTTAAAATTTTAATGGTAATTATTTAGTTTAGCGGCCTCACCTCCGATTTCGATGAAAATAGACTCAATCAACGCGTTTTTGCATGCCAAATAACTTTTTCATCTGACAAAATCGTCGCTCTTTACTGCGAAGCGAGATATTAATAGACAAAGTTAAGGGCGTGTTAGGTTAGAAAATCTGTCATACCATCTATCTCTAACTATATAACTGGAGGGCTTCGCCCCCCCAGACCTCCCTATCACGGGGGGTAGGGGCTATAGTCTCTTATGCTTAAGCTAAAGTGAATTTTTCATAAAAGATTGTAGCTCCGACCCCACCGTGTTACGGGGGGTCTGGGGGGCGAAGCCCCCAGTTATATAGCTAGAGATAGATAGTATGACAGATTTTCTAACCTAACACGCCCTCAACTTTGTCTATTAATATCTCGCTTCGCAGTAGAGAGCGACGATTTTGTCAGAGGAAAAAGTTATTTGATATGCAAAAACGCGTCGATTGAGTCTATTTTCATCGAAATCGGAGGTAAGGCCGCTAAACTAAATAATTACCATTTTAATAAATTTATTATATATGTTATTTTTTATACATAAATTTTTTCCAGAACTTTATATTTAGTGAGAAAAAATGCTATAAGGGTGTATAGCACGCAAACGGGAGATTTTGTGCAAGAATTTGAACCTTCTGATCATAGAATAGTGGGTATACAAATGCATCCAGGGAATGATTGTGCAGTCATGGGATGTACTGAAAAAGGCCAATTGGATATTTGGAGTTATCCAAGCAGCATTATCATTAAGAAATTGGTAAGATTGATTTTAAATATATATTATAATCAAAATGAGAAAGTAACAAATTATTTATAGCAATAGTTGCTTCATCATATAAATAAATATCTTATAAGGAGAGATCATGGGTAAATGTTTACATTTACACGGCCAGCTCTAAATGATTTCCGAATAATCTTGATGTTGACTTTGATTCTCAAGGAAGTCAATGCTATTATCTTTTATCGGCATTCATGGTTTGTTAAAAAGTTATTAACAAAAGAAGTTGTATAAAATAAATGTAATTTTTGGACACTATATACAAAAACATGGGGTTTGTAGGCTAGGAAGGTGCCAGCCATACGTTCATACACCACGTACACACACACACTGCACCCGACCCACCTGGCCGGGCTCGCGGTGTATGCGTGTTTTCCTATTATAATTAAAGTTTTATAAATACATACTTTTTCTCACATTTTTGTGAGAAATTCTCACTCTTTAGCTTAAGTCAACAGACATACCCCCCTTTGCTGCAGTGCGGGGGCTGGAGGGCGTAGCCCCCCAGTTACACGGCTAGAGACAGGCATCTTTTTTATTAATATCTCAGAAACACACACACACACTATAAGCAACCATATAGCCGTGTTTATATTATTAAGAAAAAGTGTGTATTTATGAAACTTTAAATATAATAAAAACACACGCACACACCGCATGTGCAGGCGAACAGTGTGTGTCTGTGTGTTACCTTTTTTATTAATATTTCGGAAACTATAGAAGATGCGCAAATATTTTCGTATTTCCATATAAACTGTGTGTGCAAAAGTTCCATTAAACTTCCAAAACTTTTTTGTTAATAACTTTTTAACAAACAATGAGCACCGATAAAGATCAATAGCATTGATCTCTTTGAGGGTCAAGGTCAACATCAAGGTTACTCGAAAATCATTTGGAGCTGGCTGTGTAAAGGTAAACATTTATCCGACTCATTTCTAAGACATAACAATAATGAGAGTTATTTTTAAAAAGTTATTTATCCTGGAGTTATGAGTGTATATAAGTTTGCTATATAAATTTATACATATTTTTGAAACATAGAACAGATATATAAGATATCCTATTTTAACTGAAATAGTTGAATAAACAATAAATTATGTAATAAACATAAAACATTTATAAATGTTAATATCTTTGCAGCCACTAAAATTAGAAGGTGAAAAGGCAAAAGTTAAGACTTTCCATATTATTAAGTATAAGATATCTCAAAGAAATGAAGTATGCGAAGCATTAGTAACTCATCTCTCTGAACGTAATAGCGTTAATATACTTTCATTTGACATAAAGGATGGAACTCGTAAAAGTACAAGAGAAATATTTAAGTAAGAAACAATTTATATAATATATATAATAGTAAGAAACAATTTTATATACTTCTTCTTTACATATGGTAATCATTGTATACATAATTGTAATAATTTTTTCAGCATAAAATCACAAGAATATTATGTTGATGTAATTGGAAACCATGAGAATAATTTGATAGCACTTTTGCATGACTCCAATTTACACATAATAAATCCAGCCAGTCTTATAGAAGACATATTGTAAGATATCTAGAAACTATGATTATGTTTATTAAAAATTTTGAAAAATGACTATAAATTTTTTTACAAAATTATTTATTATATTTTTAATCTGTAAATATAGACACAAGACAGGTAAAACAAATAGATTGCCTACTTGTATAGCAGGACATCCTGTAGAAGAATGCGTTGCCACTGGAGATAGTACAGGTCGTGTAGTAGTATGGAGGAATTTGTTTCAAACCAGACCATACACAGCTGTCTTTCATTGGCACACATTGCCTGTTAGAGTAATAGCATTTAGTAAATCAGGTAATGGATATTCGAGATTTCTAAAGTATACTACACATCTTTATATAACGATATGGCATAATTTAACATACATATTTATTTTATTAGGTGGCAATATGTATACAGGTGGTGGTGAGTGCGTGTTGGTAAAGTGGTCTCTAGCAAATCCTTTACGACAATCATTCCTTCCGCGATTACCGGCACCTATTAAACATCTCACTATTGCGCCGGATAATTTATTTGTAGCTGTGTCGACGATAGATAATGGTAAAATACACTATATTATATTTTATTAAAGTTCCTAACAATAATACACATTTATAGTGACTAATTTTATGTTGATTGATAATAGGTATTCTTATTGTGAGTCCTCAAAAAAAGGTGACAGCAGTGATACAAAGCTTTACATGGGGGGTTGCACCTTTCTGCAAAGATTTGTTTCCTGCAGGACTTGTCGTCGATCCGAGGACAGGTAGCCTTGTTCTGAATAGTCGCACTGGACATGTGCAATTTTACAACACTCACACAAAAAATTTATTGTATAATGTAAGTAAAATATTAAATATAGATATAAGGGAAAACAGGAAAAAAGAGATGAGAAAAAAATAATATCTGTCAAATTTTATAGATCGACATTACTGCACAAAATTTTCTAACGCAAGAGCGTGATGTAATTATTGTAAATACCGAAGTAACAAAAATTGCTCTGAATCATGACGGCACATGGATGGCAACAGTCGAAGTGAGAAAAAATAGGACATTCACAGAAGTTAGATTGAAATTTTGGAATTTTGATCCGAATGAGCAGACGTAAGTATGCAGCACGAAAAAATTCACTATTAGTTATGTTTAATCGAACGAAGCGCTCATTCAGTAATTATTACTTTTAATTGAAATATACTTTTAAACTTATGATCTAGTAGTATATTCCAATAACAATGAGTACTTGCTCAACAATTGTATTGTCTAAACACAGCCATTTGTTCAACTGACAAAATAAATAAATAAGATCCAATCACAGAAATTGATGCAACTTTTTAACTTTATTTGCGGGAAGGTGGTATTCTTTTGCGATATATACAGTATTTGCCGAAAATTTCTCGGATTTATAACGTGCATGGAGTAACTTTGACAATAATTGACGCAACATATTAGCCAATATAAGTTTAAAGAAGGAAATAATGCATGTTTTAGTTTGCAACATTTATTTCTTATAATATCACAAATATTAATAGTTAATTTTCCTACTTGTTAATTTAGATTTAAACTGAATACATCCTTTGAACGGCCCCATAAAGATGGTGTGAACGCACTATATTTTCAGCCAAGTCCAACATGCGATGATGGAGAATTGTTAGCGGTTACCACTGGAATGGATAAAAAATTTAAATTATGGATTTTAGAGCCGCCTACAGAGGGTATACAAATTTAATTATTTATTTTAGTTAGAGGAACATCATCAAAATTTAATAAAGTCCTAAAGTCTTGTCTCTTCTGCAGTAAATATAATCACATGATATTTTTGCAGCAGAAGAGACGAGTCGTTGGTACTTATATAAAACAGGAGACTATCGCAACTTAAACGCTACGGATGCTGGTTTTGCCTTCGATGGTTCGTTATTGGCTGTTGGTTTTGATTCTACTGTGGCGTTTTGGATACCTGAAACTTTCGAATTCAAAAAAGCTCTTACACATGGATGGTTTGAACATCCGATAAAGTAAGTCGAAATATAAAATATTTTGACCTAACACATTCGCACTTTCTAATTTTATTCAGCACGTTCTTAAATATGTAAAATAATATAATCACTAATTGTACGTATAATGAAAATGTACAAAACAGACGAATAGAATTCGGCAAAGAATTCGAAGTCGGTCATCTTGTGGTAGTTGCGACTGGAGAGTACATAATGGTTTGGAACATACATAATTTGAGAGTAGTATGGACCGTACCTTTGGATGTCACCCACCTCACATACGACCCGAAGTCCATATATATGGCAGCACTTACAACTGACAATTCACGTAAGTCTAAATCATAAGTTTATTTTAGTATGATTTGTCTCATGGTTTAATGAATAGCTGTATTGAGCTATTTAATTGACTGCAATGTATTTCATCTTATATATAAGTACATGTTCCATTTCTCTCTCTCTCTCTCTCTCTCTCTCTCTGAACAGTTAAAGTAATTAATAATTGATCACCATGCTACGTACCCCTTCAAACTTTTCAAGTTATAAGTAGGTTTTGACAGAAATCTGATGAAAATCGAATTGTCCTAGTTTACAAGTTACTCGACTGTTCAAATAGTACGATACCCTGTTGTATTTTCTTAAATTGAAGATAATGTATTTATTGTTAGTATATGTGTTTTTATATCATAACATTTGATACAAATCGAATTATCTTAGTAACGCTTATGAATTATTCAACTGTTCAAATTAAAATAGGATATTCTGCTGTATAATGCATTCTCTTAGTATAAAGATTATTTACTTATTGTTATATATATGTTTTTTTTACATCACAAGATCTGATAAAAATCAAATCGTCCTAGTAATTTACGAGTTACTCGACTGTTCGAATTAAAATAGAACTCTCTGCCATATAATTTATTTTTTTTAATATGAGGATAATTTATTTATTGTCAGTATATGTGTTTACACCACTAAACCCAACACTTATCTACAAGAAAGAAGAGTTCATCGAAAGTACCAGTTCCATATTGGCCGCTACTTTTGTACCGCATATGAAGGAAGTACGCAATCCATTGTTTGGCAAGTGGCAAGCAAAATCGCAACTGTATTTTTTGGATTCAAATCAGGTACATCTCAATTTTTACAAATAGAATACTTTCATAATTATTCAGTATTTATAGTGATATTCTACTGATAGTGCGTAATTACTCATACATAATACAGGTAGTTACACACAATACAGTCATTTACAAACAGTTCACACGTAACATAGTTATTTATTGTTTTTGCTTGTTCTTTTTCAAAAAACTTCCTGAACTGATGTACACTGATGCAGTAAGTGAAATATAATATACTTGTTTCACTCCAACTTATTGCATCAGTTCAGGAAGTTTTTTGAAAAAGAATAGTTCTGTCGAATTTTTTCCGGAATGTGTTTATATGTGTGCTTATTATCTTCTATTTAGGAATTACTCACATTGGAACCAGCATCTGAAATGAGCATTCCTCTAGATGTTTATCTGAATAAAGGAACCACGCCATTATTTGATTTATCCGCCTCTACATCGGGTGCCTCTTCATCAACCAAAGAGCAGGATATTGCGACAGATGATGAAAATCTTAGCGAAGCGCAAAAAATATTGAAATATGTAGGTACAACTTTGGATTTTAAAACTTATTTTATGCAGAAATTCTTCTACAAGTCGCGCATTTTCTTTTCGCTACTAATTTTTTGAATTTGGAGTAAATTTTATTAAACTATATTTTAATATCCGACTAAATTTAAAACTTAAATTTTAAGTCATACGATCTCTTAGAAAAATTACGATAAGAATTAATAGAAATATCCTCCATGATATCTAATTCAGATATGCGATTTCTAACACTTTTAATATATTTTTTTATATTCAGAACTTTTTTCTGAAAAAAAAAAAGATACGAGAACAAGAGAGAAATGAAGGAGAAATATATGGGGGTTTTTTTAAATAATAATTATTTTCAAATAATGACTAAGTAAATTTTGAAATTTTTTCTTAACTTTAAAAATATCTTTCATAAATTTCTAAAAATTTTTTGAGAATTTTGTTTCCACTAAGAGGTTTCGGAACGTCCTGGCGCGTTCCGCTAGAAAAAAAGCTCTGCTTATATTTATATACCAAAGATGTTCTTCTTTTGCACAAAAAATAATTATATTAATAATTTTAGTTATACAACGAAGAAGTTACTGTTTATTACTGGAAAACATAATGATATCATTATGTATGAGATCAAATTTACATTAAGTAGGCGAACAAAAGTAATTTGCAAAATTAAACGCGAATTAACTAAATTAAAATAAATATGAAAGTTGATATTTAGTAAATGATATAAAATAATAAATGGATTTGGTAAATTAACTATTTATATATATTTTTGATAAAATTATATATATATATATATATATATATATATATATATATATATATATATAT
>NW_022639533.1:105563-120405 GCF_010583005.1 Odontomachus brunneus
TATATATATATATATATATATATATATATATATATATATATATATATATGTATGTATATATAGTACAAGATTGTTTCAGTCTTAAATTATAATTTGTACAGAAAATGTTAGAAAATGAAACAAGAGAAAAAACGGAAGGTAAATTTTACGGAATTTTGTGAAATCTACATATAAATATAAATAGACAAAGATTTACCGTAAAATGATAAAATATACGATATTTTCTGTCTGTCACAACTATTAATCGCGCTTTTAATTGGGTTTTTTTTTTTAGATTGAACCAAATTCTAACACAAAATAACATTTTAACTTTTTAACGTGAATAAATTTCTAGATATCATGTAACAGTGATATAATTTAAATACGCTTTAAGACTTGATATGGCATGTTATGCAAGATAGGTCGATATATATTCTTGTAAATCATTGCTGCCAATCGGGGGTCGTACCGAACGTCCATCTGTCAGTGTCTTCTTCCTAAACGGTAATGCCGGCAGCGACGGACAAAATCGAATTTTCTATAGCGTAGACAATGCCATTGTGGGATCTGCCTCATGTTCTCAACCGCCTGTAAATTGTATAACTTAAACAGAATTGTTAAAGTCACCGAAGAAAATTATTTAATAAGAACAACTGATACGATAACAAATAGATAAGAATGTAAGAAAAATTAAGCTTCCATGTAATTACAGTAAAATTAATCTAATATAAGCACAACATCGAGCTAACATAAGCACATCGATATTAGATATCAGATCTAATAATTATCAAAGTCCATATTTATATAGTAATGTTTTATTTGAATCGAGAAATTCAGCTGCACATTTTAATACTTATTTACCAAAAGAAGAGAAAAAAAAGAAAATATTTATTTACTAATTTTCTACAATTTTCTTTCAATGTTACTCTATCTATATGTGATATATATTAAGGCATATATGCTATAGTTAAACATCGAATAGTTTCTGCACGCCAAAACAAACAAAAACCTCCGAATACTTTTTCAATCTGCCTTTATCGATTAAAATCGCGATGGAAATGTGATAAAAAGGAAAGTTCTGAAAGTTATTTCTGAAAAAGTCAAATATAATGAAAATTAAATATTATAATTCAAAAATCAAATCAAATATAATAAGAATTAAATATTAAATCAAATAATAAAAAAAATGCAATTGTGCAATATTATGTAAAATATTCTGCCGTTATTAATGCGACTCTTATTAATAGCATATTTCTGAGAACATTTTTGTATTGGAATTTTTATCTCAAAATATGTTTTTTTTTTTAATCTCAAATCTAGTAAGAAGTCAATCTATTTAAGGTTGCATTCGGAGAGATGCTATTTAGTGCTATGAGCGTGCACTGTCCTTGTTACTTAGTAAAAGTTGAACAAGGACAGAGCGCGCTCAAAGCGCTAAATAGCGTCTCCCCGAACGTAGCCTAAGAGATTACACCTCAATGTAATTAAATTATTCATAGCGCTATGGCAAATACACACTTGGGTTTAGCAAAGAATAGTTAATGAACCAAGTCCACTTATACTTACTCATATTATATCATGCATATCCCATATTCTTACAATGAAGTGAAATATAAGTCTAGTTTTTCAAAACAAAGCAAGTTTTACAACATACAACTTCATGAAAGAGTGTAATTATGTATTGTGGAATCTCAGTATATTTAGTTATATAAGTAAATTTCATGAACAAAAACTGACAAATCACTATGAGATCTACATTATTTTTAATACATGTATTGACTTTATCTAAGGAATACACTTACTCCATTGCTCTTGCCAGCAGGATATCCAGAAGCAGCCACTATCAGTGATAATATTGTTAATAGATATGACAGGAATCTCAAACCAGTCAAGTTCATCTTGAAAATCGGTTGTTTTTTCTGGGAGTATCTCAAAGAGATTTGTCTTTTGTATTTTCCCCAATCTCTCAGTTCTTTGCCTTTTTCTTCTCAGCAATCGCAATCAGATTGATTAGCAATTCTTCTTTATCGAGCGGCACTCTACAGATGAAATTACGAATTAATCGTAATTTTCGTCGTCACCATATGAAATGGGCGACTGTTAGGGTGTAGAACCGCATCTAATGGGTTTACCCAAGACTTTATCCGAATGAATGGATTTTAAAAGCGTTTTTAAAGCGACACGACTTAACGCGCGAATGGCATGCGAAATAATATATAATAATAGAGTTAATAAATAATAATAGTGTTCCCGCGTCTGGGGAACAGCCAAGACACACGGAAAAGGTCTTCCTCACGTATCCCAAACGCTCCGCGTACGACTGACTTTCAGCAGAGTGTCGCTATGATTTAATATGCGAGCTCCCACCCTCTCGCAGATGTCCCTTTAGGACAACCGGACAACAGGCGAACTTCGCTGAAAATCCTGCGCCTCGGCTCACAATCGTATCGCGTAACTCTATCTACCGCTCTGCTATTGTAGGGTCTATTCACACGTTCTTATATTTCGGTATTTCGACGGCGATAGGCATTATCGGGGTGCGGGTCTTTCCTTTTCTTTACGTGGGTGAGTAGTTGGCCTGGGAAATTGAACAGCGACATGTCGGAAAAAGGTAGATAACAAAACGAACGCGCATAAACGCTTACGCAAATGCAACGCATTGTAATGGATAATTGATTAAGAGTCAAAATTATATGTCATTATCGCAGCAAGGTATTTATAGCAACTGATTTTTACGCACCAAACGTATCGCGACGCTATTAAGAACGGCGGTAGTTAAGATTGTCCCTCTCTTTCACTCGTTATTTTGTTCTCGTTGAAAAAAACAGATAAAGTACATTATAGCTGTTAATAGCGACGTAACATTGTCGCTAGGATTACTTGTATGGTTTTTAAATTTCACGTCTTGTAAATATTAAGTCGAAGATTGATAAAAAACATACAGTAATTATAATTATAATTGGCAATTTTGGTGAATTGCAATTTAAATGAAATGCAATTTAAATGTCGATAATACGCAAATTGATAATAAGCAATAGACTTTATATTAAACTCGTCCAGATATCTAACCTGTGATGCAGACAGGCAATATATAAATATTAATATAATAATTGCAATAAATTGAAATCAATATTCATTAATCTCTATATTAAACAAGGAGTATTGTTTTAGCGTATTGGTATTTTTTTTACATAATATTTTGTACCTGATTTAATTTTTGCTGTTTCTGCCTATCTGTATGTTTGTTTGCCTCTTAAACTTTCTGGTGACCAGCACTATAGTAGTACTATGTCTTGTTAAAATGTATTTAAAATACAATTTTCTTTGAGTATATCTTTATTGTACTTTTACATGGCAATACTATAGTAACTACTAGCTTCTCTGATAATATATAAACCTATTTAGATCTAAAGCAGATCCTTAACAAGACTTATAATAATTAAACTCCATTTATTCTCAGACAGCCCTTCATTGCTCTCTATTTGTTTGTATTTTTCATAATCTAAGAAAGATTGGTATGCATATTATTATCAACTATAGATTAACATTGCATGGCTTTGCACTATGAGTTAATATTATTTATAACAGCATATAAGATTTACAGATATGATTTGTTGTTGCATTAAAAAAATATTTATATACGTAGTAGAGAAACAATGATACTCCTATCATTCTCCTATCATTCGATGTATCATATAAATACATATATATATCTCAAATTATATTTATTCATGTAACTTTAATAAATTTAATCATCAATTAAAGTTTTCTACAATCAAAAGAAATCAGCAAAGCAATTAATATATAAATAATTTGCTACTTAACATAGTTTGTGCATTGAATCAGAAAAATTGAAACAATCTTGATATTTTTCCAAAATGACTCTTTTCAAACAAATATTAATCTTACTACAAAATTTATTTCTATAATAAATATATAAAAGAAAAAATCAATGAAATTTATATCTTATTGATCTTGAATCTTAAAAATATTTCGCTACGTGGGACACCTTGTGCAATGCGAAAATAGCGAACGACATTGTCACACTCTCGTCTGGGATTGTTCGCAAACGTAAAACCAGGCCAGCGGGAATAGTCTTATCTTTTTCGACGACTGTCTCGATTGTTGCCATTGATACCCCCGCTAATAAAATGTCATGCCGATACAGAACGCGAAGTTTAAATCAATCTGTCTCGGTGTGACACCGCACATTTATCATTTTACGATCTCTGAAAAAAATTTTCGAAAAAATATTTTAATCTTGTATTAGCACGTCGTGCGATTTATTCGAATCATAGTGAGTTTTGCTGCTCATCTTATTTTTATTCTAATTGCAAAATTTACATCATCTCGACGATTATACGACTCTTCTACGATTATACGATTATTCTCGACTCTTAGGATTTTTCAATAATATTTTAAACTTAGAATTCAACTTAAACTCTATTTAAACAAAACAAACGCATTGTTAGAATAGAGTTTAAACTTATTAAACTGCTATTAAAAAATCGCCTTTTAGTGATTTAAGCACTATTAAAAAGTGACTCCAGTTGAGTGAGCCGAAGAGCCGGATGCTTTTTCTTGTAACAAAAATAACAATTTTTGTGAACTAAAAATAGCGAATCAGGATGTCTCGTTTTTCGCGTTTAATGCGTTGTTAACCCACGAGAGTGCTGGTTAATGGCCGCGTTACCGCGAAAGTAGATGTCGTACTTGGTAATTGCCTTGATTGTGGTGACGATAATAAACTACATTCTCCGTCCATCTCGTCCGTTTTTCGTACGTGTAATTTCGCGAATATTGTCGTCATCTTCTCTGAAATTCGGCCGAACTCATTAGCGACACTCGCGTCACTCTAAAATCAACAGGCACGAGAATAGCTTGGAATTATGTGTCTTAAGAATTCGTCATGTTCTTAACGATATAAAACGAGATATTAAACAATAGTTAATTTCCCGATGTTCTTAGATAGAGGATAAAAAAAGAAGTATTATTGATATCTATGGACGTATTATTATCGGAAATGTAATGCATAATTTCGAGTTGTATGCTCGCATAGTTCATCAATAGCCTCTTTTGCGCCTGATAATAATTACAAACTCGTGTGCGTTTTTCACGAGCGTAAAGAACTTTTCTCATCGACGTAATCGGACGAAACTTTCGAGTATCAACTGTAACCGTACGCGTTTTGCGCGCATTCGTCGTTAAAGTGCACAACACATCGCGGAGAATATTCGTGTGGGTTGCAACAGACGAATCAACCTAGATCTGAAGCAGACGATTACGGGAATTGCACAAATTTTCACTTGGAGGTGTGTCGTGTCAGCCTTAAAACTAATTAGCCGGTCATCTAACCGACCATCACCATCGACGCTGTTGCTGCAAATGGCAAAATATATTTTTGAGCCTGTCGCGCACTTCCTATCGCGTGTTTCAGCTTGATTCGGAAAATAACAAATTCTCTCCCCGCAAAGTGGACATTTCGTTTGTCGGTCTATATAGCTATATTCGAAAAAAATTTTTTGTTTTTATCGTTGCGCTTCGTTCGCGCTCAGTTCTACACTAACAGAAAAAAATCTAAAAAATTAGAAATACTTATTCAATGGGTATTAATGACATATTTATTTGTACTAATATACATATTTTCTCGTTAAGAAAAATATCTTTCAAATGAGAAAATATATATTTTCCTAAAACTACCGTTACTTTTTATAAAAGTAATTGTATGTTTTATTTAAACAAAGGAATATAGATTTAAGTAAATATGTTATTATTAGTACCCGTCGAATGAATATTCTTTATTTTGCGGATATTTTTTCTCTCACACAATGTAGATCTCGTTCGAATTCTAGCGATTCCGCGACAGTCTCGATTCATTCGCGGTGATTCAGGATCAAATGAAGTAGGATTAGTAACTAAGGAACTTTTAATGAAAAACAGACGGATGGAAACGAGAACAATTATAATTATTCAGTCATACATAATTCGCTTATCTTCAGTTGTTCAAAGACACTTGTTCAATACTTGTTCAATATTTGTAGTAAAAAACTCTTCAATCAATTTGATATTCGTCCGCATATATAACTTTTCTAATTGATAATTTTGCGTGCCAATCGTTCGTAGCCGTTTGACATTAATTTTTATCTTTTTCAGATGCGCAGCGTACCACCCTGGACTTTATCAATGAAAGATTTATGTTTGCCGTATCTGTTGGCGATGGCGAAAGAAAAACCGAAAAGTCCGATAAGAAAACGCAAGTACTCTAGGTAAGTTCAATTAATTATAATTAATGTACAATTTTTATGATAAGATATCCTCTAAGTTTCTCGAAGTGAAATCTTATTCAAAACGAGTAAATATTTACTTAAGATTGTACAAATATTACTACTCGAAATCACCGGAGTAAATGTTTTATTCAAACTTGAAAATGAGTTGTTAATCTATGCAAGTGAATGGCTCAATCGATTAGAGTGGATTTATGGGAATTTGTCCATCATAACAGTGAATTTACCCTTTAATTTCGAATACAAATTTTCACTTAACAATTCAGAGTGGAGAATTCATTCTATATGAGTGAAAGTCGCTCGATTTCGAGTGATTCGGTTGTCACTCTGTTTTATGAGTGGGATTTCAGTTGGAAAATTTTAAGAGTACATATTTCATTTTATCTTATGTTTACGGACATTGTAGCATTGCATACTAATTTTCTTGCAATTTCATGGGATAGCGATGATGAAGCTCAAGACGATACCTCAAAGTTGAATGATAACGAAGTATCACAGCCGACACCGAAACCTGCAGTCACGCCGCTCTACAAGGAAGAGCCGGACGAATCGTTTACAGATGTGGAGATTTTCGATTGGTCTAGTTTAGCGAACTTATTTCCGGAATAAGACAATATCACTCATTTGTACATGAAAGAACTGTTATACAAAGTAACGGTAAAATGATATAAGGCTGTCAATTCAACGAACTCCGTCTAGTTGAAATATAGTAACGTTTACGTTTTGTAAATGTTTTATACAAAATATATTCGATCAAATGAGTATATAATAAAATATGAAATATGTTGCATCGGGAATAAACGTCTACGCGTTTATCGGAAAATATTTCAAGGGAAATATGCTACGTTCTATATTACACACAACGAAATCAAATAATGTATAAAATATTCGAATCAACTATATTAACTACATTACGTAATTTTAAGATGGCTTGGGCAACTGATCCAATCGTGAAGCCAGTTCGACCAATTCGGCAACAGCCTCGTTCAACCTTCTTCCGTAGGCCGAGTCCTTCTCCATATTAGAAAATACAGATTCTATCCTGTTCCTAAAGACGTACTCGACGAAAGACGCGGGATCGTTGCAGATCTGTGCGCTGCACTTCTCATTCATCAGTACCGTGGGAAAGTATATTGTCGCTGTGATGAGAGCGGATAGACGCTGCTCTTCCATGCCTTCGACCACTTCCGACCAGGCTGGTCTCTGCGTCAAGCTGACACCATGAGCGTCTAATGTTTCGCACAGCGTCTTATAATAATATCGCAACATTGCGCTCTCCCAGGTCTCTCGGAAGTTCCGGTCACCGCACAGATAAAGTAACTGCGACACGTCGTGCGCCAAAGGAGCATATCTCAGTAGCTGGTAATCTACCAGTAGACACTTGGGCGGCATGTCGTTGTTAAACATGAGGTTGTTGCTCCACAGGTCCCCGTGACAGAGCACGTTCGCTTTCGTGCAGGACGGTTTAAAGCCGTGATTGACTTGTTCAAAGGCTGCATGTAACAGATCAGAGTTGTGTCCCAGACGTTCGGCTATAGCCACAGCGACATTAACACCCGCTTCGAACCACTCTTTTCTCTTTTGGTTGCAGTCAAAGTCTGTATTCTTAAAAGCTTCAGGATATAATTGGTTGAAGGGTAAGCCAAGACGTTCTTCCGCCATCAAGGAGGCGGCATGTAGACGCGCGATAGCGTTGAGACCCGCTTTCATGAGCGTCTTGTCCAATAATTTGTCTCGTATCGAGTAACCTTTGTTGATTAGCTCTTCGAAAATCAACAAATTATCTTTCATTTTGTAACACATTGGCGCCCACGATTCCCCATGATACTTATTGCGAAGCAGTGGCATTATGGTGTTATAAAACAGCATCTCTTGCTTGAAGAAGCCGTTTTGTATCACGTATTCGACTTGCTCGGGTATTTCGTAAGGCAAGGTCTTGAGAAAGAACGAGATAGTGGCTGTTTTCTTTTTCCTCATCGTGGCTATCACAGTGAGACAATAATGAGAGCCGAGATACCCAAGTTTACCGTCAGAATACGATCGAATACTGTATTCGACCGAATCAACTTCGCTGTTCAGCACGCTTCTCACGACTTCTGTCACTTCTTCGGGTGAAAGCAACTTCCGAATGACATTGTTCTTAGTGACATTGACAGTTTTTGTCTCCAGACACTCTTTTCTTCGTATCGCCGTGTTAGACATTCTTCCTGTAGATGTTACTTTTGGATGGGAAAGTCTAACGTTGCGGCAACTCGTTGGTCTTTATATACTCTTTGTATATTTGCCAATTCATTAACTGATTCTGTTGTGTGTAATATAGAACGTAGTATATTTCCATCAAGATATTTCCCGATAAACGAGTAAATGTTTGTTCCCGATGCAACGCGATATGACAAAAGATTTAATTTCTTTAATTGCGTCTACGTTAAGAGTGTCGTTTACATATAAACCGTTACGTTCTTGTATGAATCCATTGTTAATCTTTCTTGATGTTTTACAGCGAATATGCTTGACCAATAAGGCATATACTTAAATATAGAATTTTATATTTGACGAATCGTCATTTCCGTAGCGATCTCTTTAGAAGTTGCAGAAGCCTTTTTATACCTGTACTAAATCTCTGTGTTGTCAACATTAATTTGTCAGCCGATAAGATATGAACGGTGAGTCGGCACAAAAATGCAATGACTACTTAATTGAGGAATTAATTTAGCAAAGTATAAATTGGAAATATACAGGACGGTTTTGTCGTTTCAATTATTTCCATTGTTTTTCACTTTAGAAAAAAATGTCGAATAAAAATTATTTGGTAAAATTATTTGGCAAATTATTTCCCAAGATGAACATAAAATTATGGTCTGTGACATGAAAGTTTAAATTTTTAATTAAATCTTGAATTTTTTTTCGATAGAATGATTCTTTTTATACAAGTTAATTCTATGACATTCTGTGTATAAAAGTACTGAGTAAGATAATCGAAAAGTGGATATTTTCTGAGATATTTTACATCAAAATATATCTCGTAAAGTTCACCTTTCAATTACTTTACTTTAATACTTTTATATAGAATAATAAATGGAATCAACTAATGTGTAAAAAACAAACAAATATTTCATTGCATTTATGTAGATGTATTTATGCATCTATGAACAAAGATTCGTTTTTTCAATAAATTTCTTTATTTGTAATTTACATATCGTTAATTGTTCTCTAGCAATCTGAAAAATATGTAAACTTCTGTGTCGTATTAAATTTAATCTGTTACGCAACCATATCATTTTAGTATTCATTAAACGTACAAACCCAGGTAGCAGACTCATGTCAAAATGACGTCCAAATCTGGTCAGTTCGTGACCAAAAATGATCAAGGAATGACCAAAAATATCGTGAAAATGTCGTCAAAATGACGGTCTAATATCACAGACCGATGACGACATTTTAAGACGACTTAATGACGTTTTAATGACGTCTCTAAACGTCATTAAGACGTCATTATTTAGTCACTTGACGTCAATCGACCAGTTATGACCAGTTTTTGACGTTATTTTGACGTGAGTCTGCTACTTGGGAAGCTACGAAAATAGTGTCATAAATTATATTTGAAACTTACAACGTATTGATCTTTAGCTCTTGACACAAATATAAGAATGAAAATTTATCAAGCAAAATAAATATCCCAGTAATTGAATAGGTCCTAGTGATTGTTAATAATGTAAAATAATAATGTATTAATATTTAATATTTCTAAAAAAAATCTTTGACATTTTGTTAAAATATATGCTAATTTATAATATTACTGAATAAGCATTTAATTATTGAATCTCTCTCTCTCTCTCTCTCTCTTTTTGTGTGGATGCGTGTGTATGTATGTGCCGTATGTCTGGATGTTGTTTCTGATGTGTCCGTGTGTATGTATGTATGTGTATTTGTATGTATTATTTGGCAACTAGAACATAATTCTTTTTCAGTTCAATTAATGGTATAACCGGCATTATCTAATATTTTATTAAAATTATAATTGAGGCTTTTGATTATTTTATTTTCTATTATTTTCCAATCGCTCTGTAGGGTAAAATTTTATATAAATATTAGTTTTGTTAATAATTCCGTTAATTACTTATTAATAAAAGTGTAAAACTGATTGTGTTTTCTTATTAGTTCAATCACGGTTACTTTAAATATTAGATAAGCGCGTAATTCTATGAGCTTTCGTTTGTGGATTAAAATCGATTTGAAATTAAGAGGGAATTCATCCCTCCGCGGGGTTGCAACACGTACGATGGAAAAGTTCTAGTCACCCCAGGCAGTGAATATTAAAGTTACTTCCACCAAAGAGAAACATGAGAGCGGCCACCAGCTTAATTTCAATGGCTAGAGCTAGGTGTATTTTCGAGACGCCATCTAACAAAGTGCGCCTTTACTACGTTTGTTAGGCGTATTTTAGCGATGGTAACGATAAAATGCACCTGGTTCGTACCCGTTAACTTCTGTACAATGATAGTAAGTTAGAAAAGGACAGACGTTCAATCGCTCTATTCTTGTCTCATCTTGATGAGCGGACCGCGCGATGTAGGCACGAAGCGAGCTAGCGGCGATATTACTGCAAAACTAGGGGTGCGTTCTGATATTCATTGTCAGTACTGAAAATCTATAGTTCATATTACATATACTATAGATTTTCAGTACTGGCAGTGAATATCGGAACGCAACCTAGATCATCAGCAGCTCCCAATATGCTCGTCTCGACGGTTGAGAGTGTATAGCGTGACGCTCGAGCACGTGTTCGTGCGTATTTATTGACCCAACCGCGCGCCTCCCAAGTGCCGTTCAATCAGCGGCATGAGCGGCCGTTACGACGGTACGTTTATCTAGCTTTTATGGAGCCTAGAGTTTTGTTAGAATTATTGTCTAGATATTGTTATTATCGATTATTCGATCATCATTATTTCGTTATTATTCACTCGCGGATATTATCACACGAACAGACGTCGAACAGATATTATTATTATTACCATTTAATATTCGAGTATTATTACTTCTTTATTTGATTATTATTTAATTTATTCGGTTATTACTTAATTATTGTTATTATGCATAGGAGAGCAACTCGGGTGTACCGTTACGACAATTTCTATACCTCGTCTTTAATCAGTTATTATTATCGTTGCCCAGTTATTGTATAATCGAATAATCGATAATAGCGATACCTGAGTAACGGCTCTAACGGAAACTCTAGACTCAACAAAGGCTAGATAAAGGTAGTTCCGGCCTAACCGCCGTCACGACAAGACGTGTTCGAACATGTTCGGACTTTGTGATTTTTTTGGATCGTGTCTTGGAAATTTCCAAGACTTTACGCATGCTTCCACAGCTTATTTAACGAACTGTCATTAATAGAATTATTATAATATTTAGTTTTATTAGTATTATTGTAAACTCTAATTTCAACAGGATAATTTGTGGAGAACTTTGTTTTCTTTGAATCACATTGATATCTTTTGTGGTTGCCGAGAAATAAACAAAAAATATTAGCGGCATATTTAAGCTTGTATATTTATTTATTGTTTTATATTGTCCAGTTTCCTAATTTTTTTCCTTGCAAAATTACGCAGAACACATCGCGAGAAAGACGAGACTGATGATCTAGTTTTGCGATAATATCGCCGCTAGCTCGCTTCGTGCCTACGTCGCGCGGTCCACTCATCAGTGGTGAGACAAGAACAGAGCGATTGGATGTCTGTCCTTTTCTAACTTACTATCATTGTACGGAAATCAACGGGCACGAACCAGGCGTATTTTATTGTTACTACCGCGAAAATGCGCCTAACGAACGTAGTAAAGGTGCACTTTGTTAGATGGCATCTCGAAAATGCGCCTAGCTCTTGCCATTGAAATCAGGCTGGTGGCCGTTCTCATGTTTCTCTCTGTTATTACAAAACCCATGAACGTAAAAATATATGGGCGGAGCGAATTATCGCGGAGGTGAAAGGGTTAAGGGGATTGTATATCTAATCATATACATAGGTTGCGTTCCGTTTCACGCATTATGCGTGCATTGCCTACAATATACGTAACACGAACTATAGATAAATGCGTGCATATGCGTGAAACAGAACGCGGCCATAATATATCTAGACCGAGCGTTGAGGAGTGAGGGTAAGAGGCACGTAGAAAAGGATGCATTGCGTTTTGAGACGCTGCGTTCTCTCTCATTCGCGCATCTCTGTAACACAACCTTTCTTATAGCTGTATCACACTAGCGACTCATGACTGCGGCTACGGCTACGATTATGTCTCTTGACCAGTCAAAAAGAAGCTGCTATCTACTACCGCTTTTCTCATTGGTCAAGAGACATAATCGCAGCCGCAACCGCAGTCGCGAATCGCTAGGTGATACGACTATTACGCATATGTTTATACACATGTGCGAATGAGAGAGAACGCAGGGTCTCAAAATGCGCAATGCATCCTTTTCTACGTACTCTTACCCCTACTTCTCAAATAAAGGCAAAATAAAGGCTCAATCTAGTATGATGTATTATGTATATAGATATATTATGTCTATGATCCCAGCAAACAATTTGATACCAAATTGTCGCCAAATTGACACCAAATATGACCAAAACTTGACGGCAAATCTGATGCCATCTGCATCCGCAATATGCTTGGGTTTTGTTAGCAAAGCTTGGTGACAAAATCTAACGCCAAATTGTCGCCAAATTGACACCAAATATGACCAAAACTTGACGGCAAATCTGATGCCATCTGCATCCGCAATATGCTTGGGTTTTGTTAGCAAAGCTTGGTGACAAAATCTAACGCCAAATTGTCGCCAAATGCCGAGTAAAGTTTGGCGCCAAACTGCGCCGCACAAACCTTGGTCGGTATTTGGCGTTAATTTGATGTCAAACTGCGCCGCACAAACCTTGCTCGGTATTTGGCGCCAATTTGCCAACAACCTTTGATTTAGCAGATGTTGTGTCCAATTTGATGACATTTTGGCAGCAAAATTTGTAGTCAAGTGTTGGGCAAAATTTGCTCGAGCAGATTTGGTTATTTGGGATTTTAATGAAGTTGACAAAGCATGATAGCGACGGTCGCTGTTTTTATATATAGACAATAGGTATAAACCTTCGACACCATAATGGCCGCGACGATGTAATCCTTTTACCCCTTGGGCTTCACATAGGCCAGTATTCATAGTCCGATCTTATATTTAGGATCATCTTAAGTACTGTCTTAAGATGTCATGAACTAATCATAAAACCGTATTCGCATCTTAAGACCTTACTTAAGACGGTCTTGAAATAAGATTTGACTATGAATATCGGCCTATAATCGCACTTTATGCTCCGTCTATGCATTCTTACGTTCATGATAATCGCATTTTTCGCTTCGTCCATATATTCTTACATCCATGACAAAACCAATTCTCCTATTGGACATCAGCAAACTTCCTTTTGAGTGTATGATAGTTTCTGTTTTGACGTTGGTAAACTTGAATGAAGAATTTCGTGCTTCCACCGCTTGAGGTCTCCAAAGTCGATTTATACTTGCCACTTCAGTCAATCTATGGCCTTGTTTACACTCCTCCCTTCAATCACTTTAAATCATTTAATATATGTACCAACTAGTAATTTTACGTCGAATCCTCTTTATTTTAATAATGGGCGTAAATGACGGTATATTATATTAGTACGTTTTCTTAACTTGTATTTTAACATGCCATTATTTATATGTATATTATATCATCAACATTAAGATAATTTAATAAAATTACTATTTAATACATGTATCAAATAATCAGTATAAATAAACACTTTAGAGCCTGTATTAGACTAAAGCCTGTATTAGACTAAGTTAAGCGCTGGAAAATGCTTCAGAACGACGGATAGACGAATCATATTGTTTTATTTAATGTTTTGAAGTATTTACAATATTGAACGGATCCTGATCTTGAATAATAATCATGTAAATTTTCCTTAGAAGTGAAAATATATAGGAAATAAAAAGTTTTATGCAAATTTGAGCGAATTTTAACGTTTAACTTTTAACGTGCAACTTTTCGATAGTTATAAAAACATGATATTTTTCTCACTTTTCACATTTTTGCTCCTAGCGCAAATAATAACTCTCTTAATAGATTTTATGTTTCCTACTATTAAATTTGTTTAATATCTGTATATCAGCGTCAATACACTCTCGTACTCATCCCAAGGCCTGGTTTGTGTGCACAGGTCCGTAGATAAGATTGGATTGATGTGCGGATAAGCAAACACTCCAGCCGACAGAAGGTGCATAAATCAGCTAATTAAAGAAATAAATATGGTGGAGTCAATTGATTTTACATTATCTCGAACTTAAACTTTCCATTTAACTAATGCAAAAACGATCTGACTGAATCAATCAATTTAAATATTTTTCGATCCGTAATTCAATGTAAATTTAAAGATTATCGTTATTTTAACTATTAATGGATATATATATACGAAATTAGAACGGAATTATATATATATATATACATATATATATATATATATATATATATATATATATATATATATATATATATATATATA
>NW_022639533.1:120415-150351 GCF_010583005.1 Odontomachus brunneus
ATAATAATATATTACTCTAATTTTATATTTTTTCCAAATATCTAAAATGTGCGTTTATTTATCTCATTAATTGTTACAATATACAATTTCGAGAGCGATATTCTCCGGTTCGAAATATCAAATACACATATGAGCACATGTAATAATTTAAAATGTCGAAAGACAAATATCACCAATGCAGCGCGAAATGCCACCTGCGTTCATGTCATAAATCACCAGAAATATCCCACAGAAAAGCGGCGCGATTTAGAATGTTCTGTAAGCTACGAAAGTGTGATTTCTAGGAAAAGTCTCGGGACGTTACGATCTTTAATGGATGGAGCGTAGGAGATAAAGAATAAAAGAATGTGGCTAGAAAATACAAATACTTTTACCTTCCTCCTTTATGTAACTATTTCTGCTGTGCTTCTAGCTTTTTTCTCTCATTTTCTCCTCGAATCGTGAATGTATCATTTTTCATACAAAATAACAATACATAAATAGAAGCATAAGGAGGAGAAATTTCAGATATAAAAATGTTATATTTTAGCTTACTTCTGAAAAATACAAATATTTAACGCCTGTAAAATACAATATTTTTTTACACGTAATACTTGCGTGGTTTACGTTTATATTTGAAATGCGCGTTAAGTTCCAAAGAAAAATAATAAGCATAATGTCCAGTTAAAACATAATTAAAATATTTCATATTTCTACTTACATAATCCTGCATATAATATACAAAAGTTTAGTCAATAAAAGCGTAAGGTTATACCGATATGATTTAAAACAAGATGCAAGTGTAAAGGCGCGGCTTGATCTTAAAACATGCACCTCATATTTACAAATGTCGAATCATTGGCTGTGTTCAGCGGACATAAATTGCATATGATTAGTAGATCTAAAAGTATACATCAATCATAGATTATAATTTTTACTCAACAGTTGCACAATTGTTGTGTTCGCTGAACGCAACCAATATGTGGCTACACTGCATACTAATCAAACGCAGCCAATCGCACCTACGAGATTGTATACACCAATACACACGCAGAAGAATATATTCAGGATACTTACATTCAGATAAATGTATTTAATTGAAGTATTTTATAATTCTGTGTATCCGTAAATCCATCACAAGTTCATCTCATAAGTATCAAATTTATTAAAAATTCATTCTGAATCCTAGTAAGTGTATCACTTCAATCGAGAATATTAAAACAAAAATTCAGTTTGTATATTACATATAAATAAGCTAACTTTTTTTATGAAATAATTTTATAATATTTTTAGAGAATAAATTTCTTCTTTGGATTACACCGTAATGAGCTTTTCTCAAAATTGCCAGGAATATATTTTAAGACTTTGTCAAGAAAATATTCTGTGTTGAAGATAACCACGAAAAAAGAGTAAACTGAGTAATTGCTTTTCTTAACAGTAGAACGATATTCTCCGCATATGCAGAGAGCCGATTTAATATACCGATTAAATATACTGAAGTTATCATTCTGTCAATCAATTAATAAGCATTGGAGAATATTCGTTCACCTATAACTTATTTACTCATCATTCTTAACACTTTCATACACACACACATACACAGTCTTTAATTGAGCACGCACAGTCCGTTTTGCAAAGTTAGTGGAGAGAAAACCGCGCATTGTGGTTGGTTCGTTGAGAGCGACATCAGTCGCGCAGGGAAAGTCAACCCCTCAGGAGCAGCTTTGCCTAACGGCTACGGGGGCGTCCTCGTCGTCATCGTCGTCGTCCCCGTCGCCGTAGTTGTCCGTTGTCGTCCTTGTCGTCGATTCAACGCCGCTAGTTTCTCGGCGGTGGCGGCGCGCGCACTTCGAGTCACGTTTGGTTCGCGCCGCTCGAGAAGGAGTTTAGTAGCTGCTGCGCGGCCGCGTGCTTCGCGAACTCTTTGCAAGCCTTTTCCGTCGTATTGTCACAACAATCGGCTGATATTGGCGGGCTGGCGTCGGATCGTTCGTCAAGCGTTAACGGACGTAGTACGAAGAAAAGGCAGAAGAGAGCGAGACAGAGGAAGAGAAGAAAGACGCGCGTGCCGGCGGCCGAATTTCGTCGACGGTCAAAGGTAGCGGAATCATGCGAGTGCGAGTGCGAGCGCGGTAACGCGAGGGCAAATAATCGCGCGAGGACAGACGCGTCCGTTAACGATTTAACGCGATAACGCGCGGTGTGTGCACTCGACGTTCGAGGATACGCGCTGACCGTCGCGTCGCGGTCACACCACGTGTTTGCATCGGCCTCTTCGCTGATTACGAGTCATTATCGCGGCCGGAGAGCGACGACGGTATGCAAAAACGCGGGACGCCACGAGTTCTCACGCGGGAGCGCAGAGATTCGAGCTGCACTCGCCGTAATGGCCATTAGATCGCTGCTTTTTTTTTGCTCCCGTGCACAGCCGAGGTCAACGGTTTCCCCGTGGATAAAACGTAAAGCGCTAAAACTGCAATGACGAGCGAGAGCCGATCAATCACAACCGGGCGATTCGACGCGACAGCCGTTAGGTCCGCAATAATTCACGAATGTGATTGGCCGACCGTTCATTGTCGCTTACGTACTTCCGTGTGCTGCAGCCGTCGTTTGTCGAGGTGATCTCTCTTCTTGAGGATAATGATAGTCGTTTGCCGGGAACAGAGGTGTTTTTTGCGCAAAGTCACGCGACTATCGGGCATGTCGTGACCCGTCGAAGCAACCTTCGTATCCGGTGTCAAAGTAAACGTAATCTCGGCACGTTTACATCTTCCGGATTTGTATCGCCCGTTCAGCGCGTCGCGCGACCCTCGAGTTGAGATTGGTATTCGTCGTGCAAAACCGAGAGCGCATAGAAAAACATAAGCGGTAAAAGTTAAGCAAATCGACCAACTGCAATTAACGATTCTCCTTACGGTCCGAGAATAATCAATTATGATTGAGTAGAGTGGAGTAGAGTGAATTGATTGAGGTCACAATTTTCTTACAGCTCAAGTCTCACTGCTTCCATTTTTCTGTGTGCCACGACCCTAGCGAGTGGTATGCAGAAAAACGGAGAGACTTAAGAAAACTTGAGCAGTGAAAAAATCGACCAACCGATTATTCTCGGGCCAACAATCATCGACTGTGCTTGGTCAATTTGATTACCGCTTAGATTTAAGGGAGAATTCGCACCTTAGCAGAAAAGTAGAAAGGCAGAAGTCAATCAGAACTCGCGCTAATAGTCGGCAGTTTCTGCTTCCCTACTAGCGCGACTTCTGATTGACTTATGCTTTTTCACCAAAGTGCGAATTCTCCCTTACTTGCGCGTCGTTCTCTCCAATGAACCCTATCCTTCTTCATCTGGCACGTTCTATATTGCGCATCACGAAATCGCTCACGCGAGCTGAAACGCGTCGGGTTTCCGCAAAGATTCTCACGGTGCCTCGCCAGGCCATAATTAACTTTGACGGTTTGAACGGCTGCCATCGATTGTCGCGCGTGTAAGAAGACGCGAAGTGTTCCTTTTTATACGACAACCCGACGCGACCGAGTGTTTGCGAGACCACGTAGGGGAAAAAAAGATTTAAATCCACCAGGAGAGCGCGTCGTGACAGACGAACGACGGCGCGCAAATTAGTTGGACAATCGGAACGCAATCAAGCGGGGGAGGAAGGGATCGCCTCGAGAGAGCGTCCCGTGCTCGATTTAATGAAACTTCACCGCCGGTCGAGGTGCTTCGCTCTGAGCTCGAATATTACCCGCGATTTTAGCGTGATTGCACAGCGCGCAACGGCGGCCAACTCGCGCGCGTCTCTCCGCGCGAATATCGCGTGAACTAATATCCGAAGTGCGGCAAATTACGCGGGGAATCGATCGAGACACGAAGCCGAGACAACGTCCGCCTCAATGACCGTGATCGAACATTCGGAACGGCGATCGACACGGAAGGACGGCCCGTCGCCAAACGGCCGATCATATTTATGATCGCCCTCAGCATTCGGCGGCGATAGATAAGAGACACGCCCTGCGTCCGCCACGACCACTACTACGATCAGCGGTCATCCGCTCCGGTCGAGCGGATTCCTGCCCGCAGCGAAACGTGGGCAAGCTACCTAGCCGTCCACCAGCCAGTGTCCCTGGTGAGTACACGTCCTTGCGCACTGCGTGGTTGAAATTATTCAAATGGACGCCGTTGTGCAATTACCGTGCGAAATACGCGCGCGGTATCGACGATGACCCGCGTGCGCGAAAGCACTTGCACTTGCAGATCCGCGAAATCTCCTTGAATTGAACTCTCCCCTTCCCTCGAGGTCGCGGGTTGTACCTGGATAATCGTTTTCATTTTGAAATTCCAAACACTTCCGTGTCGTTTATTCCAGAGCTCAGAAGAAGACATAAGAAGTATGAAATGATTTTCAATCGATATTCTTATGCAGCGGTCGGCGCAAAAACTTGATTGATTGAGTCAATAATTATATTCTCTTTTTATTATTTCTTGCTCTGCCGTTTATGTACATATAATTATGTACATAGTTATGGTAGTTGGTTTTCAACTTGATTTAGTATTGGTTTTAATATCATTGGTTTTAATATCGTTAGAATATTGAGATAAGATTGTAGGTATAGGATACATATAGGATAGATATATATCCTTATAGGATAGATATATATTGATTCAAAATTATTTCATACCTTTTAGAGCTTTTGAGACTCTTGAAGACGATTTATCCCATTTAATATTTTTTATTTCATACTTCTTAATTATTTACTAAAAATTTGTTCCTTTCGGTTAAAAATAAAAGTTTCGTCTTTGTATCTCTAAATATTTTCGAATTTTCAAGAAAGTAATGCAATTACGCGATTTTCAGCTTATCTGGACAAATTCGGGTAATGACATTAATTTATACTATGTATGTGTGTGTATGAAAAAGAAAAAATATTTAAGATATGAAATAAAAATTTATTCAGTGGAGAGTACTAATAACATATTTATTTACATTAATATAAAATATTCCTCAAATTAGAAAATATACATTTTCTTAAAACTTTAAGAAACTAAGCTTTTCATGAAAGCAATTGTTTACTTTATTTAAATAAAAGGATTATATTTAAGTAAACAATTGTTTACTTTATTTAAATAAAAGGATTATATTTAAGTAAACATATTATTAGTATATATCACATAAATATTTTCTTATTTTTTAGATATTTTCCCCTCACAGTATAAGAACTATACAGATACTGAATAATATATTGAATAAATGACAAACAATTTCATTTTAATATCTCTCCTGGTTCTTAAGTCATAAGGGAATATGTAGACAAACAAGCATGCATACAAACAAATATATTGTACATACAGGACAAACTGAGAACTTGCTCTTTTTAAGTCGATAAAAAATGTATGATTGATAGTCGTTATTAAATAATGGATACTTTTTTAACTTAAAATCGTACGATTTAAGCGTAAAGTATTTTTATTTTACCTTGAATGTGATTTATCGAGCTAGCACTATGTGTGCGTGCGTTATGAAAATTTTAATAATTTTTCCATTATTCGGATTTAAATATTTAAAATACATACATTTGTAACGCTCATGGAAAATTAATAGGGTATAACGCGCCATGAAAATTTTAATAATTTTTCAAGAGAGAAACACGGAATTCGAGAGAGAATGTTCGCGGAGTACAAAAGAAGAACAAGTTTTTTCTCTAGTAAACATATATCGATGCTTCCGGTCAGTAATTTATATAGTGAAAACTGTTACTAAATAGCGAGTGAAATTCCATTCGGTTGGATCAGTTGAGAATTAATATAGACCTTCGGGAAGACTATGCTTTACATCTGCTTTAATGTCACGAGAGCGCAACGAGCTGTTTTTATTAGATTTTCCTTTCGACGGAGAAAATCATCCCGGAGGCAATGGACTCCTAAAACTGTACCCGGAAGATTCGGTGTCGATAACGCGGGCTATAACAGGATCAGCAACTATAATAGAATAATCATAACAGGATAAACGCAACCCTCACGAAGATCGGGAGCGTTCTAATGCCTGTATTCTTATAAACGTTTTGTATCGCATTTCGCACTAAATGTAGCCGTGTAATTCGCTGTATCATCCGTGTGACAGTAAAATCGCGATTAATGAAATCATCATATATATTTAACAATATATTTAGTAATATATATGGTGTAATATATATGCTTAATTATATATATATATATATATATATATATATATATATATATATATATAATTGTGCAAAAATTGAATTTTTCAAAAGGACTTTTATCGTCTACGGCCGTATCGTAAACGATCACTACTTTTATTTTAAATTTAACGAAGAGAAAATCACGACACATCTTGTATGTACAAGTATTTTTGTGCGTTCATTTTGTGCGATCGAACTTTATTAGTTTCTCTACGCAATTTAATTGTTCAAACTGGAAATTCGCACACTTTCTGTGGTAACGGAGTAAAGCTAGTTTTAATTGGAAAAGAAACTTCGGTCGTTTAATGTAATAGTCTGTATTTGTAACGTACATTTATCGGTAAATATGGCCAGTTGATTCTCAACGAGATAACGTTACAATAAGGAGGTCAGATTTAACGACACATTTAGCGCTCAATGTGACCATGCAATTCGTAATTTCTCCGATCTAACATGAAGATTACTTTTTACTCTTAGTGGTAAAATGTGAGCGGAACAGCTGCTAAATGTTTGCCGCGTGTAAACGGGAATGTGGATTTAGATTTAATTGTTGAAAGTGCATTTCGCTACACGTCGTCGTGTCCTTTGAATGCAGTACTCGTTCTTTACCTTCGTCAATAGGAAGGATGATTAAATTAAAATAAATTGAGAGGAATTTTATTTTATTTTATGAAAACACACATACACACACATAATGAATTTATAATTTCTTTTAATTTAACATTTCTTTAGAAGATTTGAGTTTGTGGAATTCCTTTAAGATTTTTTACTCTCGCTTCTTTTTATATTTTTTCATTTCACACATTGCAAACATATTGTCTTAAATTTATAATTTCTTTTAATTTAACATTTCTTTAGAAGGTTTGGATTTGTGTTGAATTCCTTTAAGATTTTTTACTCTCGCTTCTTTTTATATTTCTTCATTTCACACATTACAAACATATTGTCTTAAATTCAATATATTTCTTACATATTCCAATTTGTCCACGCGAGTTTTAATTTAACAGGCAAATATGCTAACAAGTAACGCAACTTAACTGTACACTTTACATGTAAAATATGTCACCAAAAATGTACATGTTATATATAAAGTGTGTTATTTTAACATTGGAAATGGTGGATATAACTTCAATGCAGAATAATCAAAATAACATAAAAACAATATGTTAAATTAATACACGGGTTATGTTAAAAATATAATATAAAAGCTACACAGATCGATTTCAACACAAATACAAATTATTTTTTATCGTGCACACATACATGATTTTTCTAACAGACTAATAATTTGTATTTTGAATAACCAACGTGTGAACTGCCGGCACAGGATTGCTTTCTGTTGAAATAATTTGGTTACATATTAAGGGTTCAGGAATTCGTCGGTTTTTTAGTTATATTTTTTTTATTAATAGTAGCAAAACAGTACATTCGCATACTGTATTCAGAGAGTATTTGTCATCGTTATCCAACACTTCCTGCCATTTTTCAGGCAATTATCTTTTACATCTGCAAAATGACTCATTCTTCGAGCCAATGTAATCATCGCCGATTGGACAAACTTTTGCAAACTCCTAATATTCACACTTTATTCCAAGGAATAAAGAAGTTATTTTTCTAATTTTTCTCTGATTACTCGTAAGAGATTTATTTCGCCAATCATTTGTGAGTAATTACGCGTCGGGAGCAGAAAAATAGGAGAGAATTTGAACAGTTTCGAACTGATCTCTCATTTCGACGATTTCAGAATTCGTGTAATGGATTTCTGTGTGTATGTGTGTGTGTGTTCGCGAGTTTCCCATTTCGATTAATTACTACGTTCGTTAGAAATACGCTTGATGGATGCCGGTTTATCTGTCTCGGAAGACATACCGTTCTGGAATACCACTCTAGTAGAATTCTCGTGCATTGTAGGAGTAGTGTGATTAGAGAATTATTAAATACTTATTATTAGATATAACTTCACGCGATGTTGTTAGATATGTATAAAAATATATATATTCTCATTCTTAGCGCAAATTTCTTATTATTTAGTCTCAAAGAATTTTCTTTCAAACGTATCAAAAGGAAAACATTTCAACAGTCAAAAAGAAGTTGCAGGATGTTATTTCCTCTAACCCCATATTCTATGCGAACGAATATTCCTCTTCTAATGAAGTGGTTCATCAATCGAACATTTATTAGTTATCATTCTTTTCTTATTCTATTTTCCTTTAGAATCAAGAGACATATGTTTGCTTGAAATAAAATGCTCTCTTATGCGCGATACAGAGATGCGATAAGTAAAACTTGTACATCAAAGACAAAATTCTTCTAATTTTAAGAATATTACGCTTAAAATATTTTCATGTTAGTTTTAGAGATTTTATAAGAGTCCTTTTGAGACCACACATATAAGAAGGTTCCGCTAAGGATGAGATTATATATTTCTTTTAGTATAACTTCAACGAAGCTAAGAAATATCCAAGAAATCTTGAAGACGTTGTAACATATTACGGTAGATATGAAAAAACCTATTTTCATTTCACGGTGAAACTCCTCTGATTTAATTTCTTCTACCTTCTCATTATCTCTCTCTTTCCCTCTCTCTTTCCCTCTCTCTTTCTCTCTCCCCTTTCTCTCTCTCTCTTTCTCTCTCCCCTTTCCCACCCACACTCGTTTCCACACTCGTTTATCCCATTCGAGACTTAAACATACATTTATTTCATCTTAAATGCAGAAAGTTTAACTGGAAAGCGCGGCTAAAGGCTGAATAATTTCAAGATAGCTCGTTGAGGAAGAAAACTCTGCAACGAAGCTAAACACGACGCTCTGCTTGCACTTCGCGAACGCAGCTGTGCGTCGTACGCACGCTTTGAGTATCGGTTCTGAGAGAAAGCGCATTGAGAGCGCTATGAGCGCGGCGGCATTTTCGTCGAATTTACGATGCAGTTAGCTGCTTGAGGAACACTACGCCGCGTCTTAACTCGATAAATTTGTCTAGCGACGGACCATCGCCCTGAGTTATCAGGCTCGTTAACAATGCATCGCGACTTAGTCGCGAGTAGTGCGTGCAGGCGCGAGCAATCACACACACACACACACACACACACACGCGCGCGCGATATTATTTATTTTCTCTTTTCCTTTCCTCTTTCTTCTTCTTTCTCGAGACCAGCCGATTAGCGCGCGCGCGCACGTTAATTCTTAACCCGCCGACAAACGTGTCAACGCTAAGATGAATTGTAATTCCGTATTAATTCAATCGAAATAGTCGCGCTACGAGGCGGCTTGACGCCGAGATAACGTATAAATAATTGCGACGAGCAGTCCTTTGCTGTTTCTACGAACGTATTTTTCGCCGCGACGATTAATATTCGTCAACCTCGACGATTTATCACCGGTATTTGAATGGTGCGCACCGCGTAGTGGTAGTGGTAGCACAGTGAAGCGTAGGCTAATTAGATGATATCGAAATTTTGAACACGTCAACGCTCAGATCGCTCGTTTTTTCTCGTCGCGCTTCCGTCATGGCTTTGCATCTAGCCGATTGCATCCGATTATACAGATGAAGTGATGGAAATGTTCATTTTCTGATCAGATGCTGAATATATCTACGATAAACAGACAATTTAGCGTGACAATTGCGACCTCGACTTTTGCGCCCGTTTATTGAAAATAGATTGACTCGATCTCTTGTTCGTCGAGAAAGGAGAAACAAATGTCAATGTTTTGCCTCAATGTCCCGCGTGCGTATTATCGCCTGCGATATGTATTTGTCGTCGTGTCCTCAACAGCCTGCGATTTCTCCAAATTACCGCCTCCATCATCGTCAACGCATCTATATACACGCCTATATAAAATATCTCGGAGCTTCAAAATGATCCCGCGCAAATCGCATCGTACGGTAACGTCTTCGTGGAACTCATTTCTCATATTTTACGATCGGCGTTTTTATACCACACTATGATACGCTCATATGTACCTGTGCACGTTTATATTCACGACGATGAGTGACCGACCGCGTTTATCTCACGGGGATGAATGACACGTGCAAAGAATGAGCGAACCAGCGAACGAGCAACATGAACACTTATCCTGAATATATCCAGGGTTCGTATTCTTGAAATAGTTGCGTATATGTAAGTTTTATTACGTAGGTATAATCATATCATAAAATAGCTACGCAATAAAACTTATGTATACGCAATCATTTCAAGAATACAGACCTGGAACGCATTTTGGGTACATTCTGATTGCCCCATATATTCAGAAGTTTTAAGATACTCCTCGGGACATCTTAGGTACGTTCAGAATCATTTTCGGACGTCTCGTACTATCTGTATACATTTCAGTCATATCATTTGTTAAGTAAAAATAGAATAGAGTCCCTGGTAAAAATTTAATGCAGTTTTCGAGCAATTATTGGGCAGTTGTATTAACTTTTGCGTGGTAATTAAATAAAACTATTTGAGAGGAAAATCTCAGTCAAGATGTGACAAATATTTTCTGGACGAGGAATGAGCAAAATCGGAATCCGTTTACTGAACTAAAGTGGAACGGAAAATGAACAATAACTATTTAATTGATTAACAATCAATCTGCTGCTCATAAAATGGGCGAGTTCGTTCTAATAGTATTTTATTTCTTGTTCATGCTTTCTAATTGAAAAATTTGAATACTAATAAGAGCACAGGAAATATTTTGGAAATATTCGTAATATATATTTTTACGTTCTTCTCCTTTTATATGTAACATCTTCCACAATCATCAAAAAATATGTCTTTTTATTCATGCTTGTAGTTGTATTATCTTATCAGGTAGTTTTGAATTTGAAATCCTGACAGTGTGTTGTCGTTTCAATACCTTCAAAACCATCTGATGTGTTTTCTCATCGCAGTGAAATTCTGTATTATTGATATTTGTCTTACTTGTTCTTTTTGTTCATTTTAACTTTTAACTTTTGTTATCTCTATCACAGTGCTTAATATTGTCAAATGTCTTATTTCCTTCAATTTCCTTTCCCTTGCTCCATCCTTTTATTCACTCAATTTTAAGCCACTTTCTGAGCAATATAATTAAATATATTTAAAAAAATTTAGTTACGCGACAGACATTATATAATAAGTATTACAATAAATATTATGATACGTATATAGGGTGTTCCAGATCACCTTCACAATACGTCCTCTCGTGAAGATGTAGAGAAGATTGAGATAAACAAAAAATTCCCATATCATTTTTACGATATTCGCAATAATAATCGATTAATTAAAGAAGATTGAATGATCACGCACGATATGGTAGATGAGCTGCAGTGGCACCGTCTGCCGTTGTATACTTATATATTAAGTCAAACTGAACAAAAAAGTCCTCTACCATTTTGCAAATGACTATATAGATTTTTAGATATTAATAAAAGAAAATTTATGCATTGTGATACACTATCATGTAACAATTTTCTTTAATTAATATCTAAAAATCTATGTCGTTATTCGCAAAATGGTAAAGGACTTTTTTGTTCAGTTTGACTTAATGTATAAGTATACAACGACAGACGGTGCTACTGCAGCTCATCTACCATATCGCGCATGATCATTCACCAATCTTCTTTAATTAACATTTCGACTATTATTGCGAATATCGCAAAATGATATGGGACTTTTGTGTTCATCTCAATCTGCTCTACGTCCTCACGAGAGATTATCTGGGACACCCTGTAAGTAAAGGATCGGGATGTCGATTGAGCCGGGATGCCGCGCGTTAAGCAATGTCTCAAATGCACAACAATTTCAAACTCCGTCCCTGAGCACGTGTCACGCAAACGCGCGAGACGCGCAGCCTATTCTCCCACTCGGAGAATCGCTCGCGATATTAAATCTGATACCGTGCGGAAAAATTGATACTTTTGCGTGTGCGAACGAAACAAATCTCGTTGTTGTTAACGATTTTATTTCTTTGAACTCACGCAGTGCGATAATCCATTTGGTGAAATCTTTCGCAAGCGATTGCAAAGTCGAAAGTCAATCCTATTCAATTGTGCCAACCGCCAAGTGCCTTCGCTGACATCGTGCTCAGTTTTCACTGGCTGTGGGGCTGCTCCACCCTTCGTCCAGCTCGCGCTAAAATCGTAAACTCGGCGTTCTCTCGATATCTCGGATTTCGTTCAGAGGCCGTCAACGAAGGACAGGTCAACCGACTAGCATCGACTAGCAAAGGTTCGGCTCAACTCATTGTAACGTGCGAATCCTGATAGCTCACAGCTACTTGCGACATGTATATTTCGTAGATATTATCATTGTTAAACGTCATTCGCCGGGAGTGAATCCCGAATCATTAAACGGCAGATTTCACGGAATCGTCACATCAAGTTCGTTAATTTAACGGTTGAATCCTGTTACATGCCTTTATTCGGTTGTTCTATTTTTTTTTTATTTATTTTGTTCTCCTAATCCTGTTTATATATACATATGCGACGTCATCTTTGCATTCTAACGGAACGGTCCCGGCGCTCAACTTTGCGATAACCTTTGCCTCGATCGATCACAAATAGTATATTATACTTAACAGTATATTAAACTGTATTAACACTACCGATATTATGTCTTGGCAAGAACCGGCCCACAAATTGTAGTGAACTACTTCAAGCACTGCATAAGACTCCATCAAGTTTTGGATCAGTTCCAACGCAATGTTTTTACAACTAATGGCAATGTATTAATAACAGACAATAACGGGCGAATATTCACGCGAACATTTCTACTAGAGATAGGCATTTGTTACGCATTCCGCTATAAATGGCAGAGAATAAATGTCGTGTCTTTTTCATCGAAAATGTCCGACAAGATTGACGAGAGCACTCACAATGATCCCAGGATAATCATCTCAGAACGTTTTAAAGTGCAAGCTCGAGTCGCCCGATAAGGCCATCGAATAAATATCAGTTCGTTTTAAGATTGCGCATTTCCCCGCGCTCTCACTGTCTCGTGAAATTTTCTCGCCCGCCGATATCGTAATGCCCGTCATACATATCGATCCTTATCGGTGCCTATCGCGTGTATAGGAAGGACCTTCGACCGATGATGTGATCGATGTAGGACGTCTGATGCCTGCCTCGCTGGGCGTGCATCAGAGCGAGCAGGGAACTCTCTTCCTCGCACACACCTCGCACATCCCTCGCCTCTTCGCACGGTTAATGGCCACGTCGTCGAGAGCATTATCGAGTGACCTTCTCCTTCGTCTCTCCTCGGTCTTCACTCTTCACGTTCTGCGTTCACTATGCCTGGACAGCGTGTACACACGTATACATTTAAATGGCCGGAATGTGTGCGAGTGTGTGTGTGTATATATATGCCGGTGTATAGTTCCGCTCGTAAAAGCGAAAAATTCGCGACGTAGAGTTTCAGAGCAGGTTACGCGGCTACACAGCCGCTTCAGCGTTATCAAAATGACAGTCAGAACTGAACTGAGTCGGAGGTTGCAGCGTAGAATACGAGTAAAAATGGAGCGACGGAGTAACATTTGCACTTATATCGCGTTTGGTGAATAACTTTCCCGGTGTGACACACAATCTTTCTTTCCTTTTAGTTCTTATTGCAACAAGCCCGTTAGAAGTCATATGGAGTGTTTTCGTAAATATTGTTAGGTCTTTTAATGAAAAGGACAGGCTTTATTTTCTGCTACTTTGATTTCAAATAAAGCTTGCTTGGAAAGTGCTCAGACGTCACTTACGCACAAACGTCACCAGAGTTATCTCAAATGTATCCAGGATATCCTGATGTCCCAAGATGTCCAAGATGATCTCGAGACGTTTGCGCCATAAGTGCATTGATTTGAATCGCTTGATTAAGCGATCGAAGTCATATTCAATTAAATCATCGCGAATCAATATTATTTAAGATTTAAATATTATTTAAATTCTCGGCCCTGTATGTTGAGTCATAACTATTTTTTTTGCATATTTTACCTATAGGCGTATATTTTTGCATATTTTATCCGCAAGCGTATAACATTTGCATACTTACCTCTTCTTGATAACTTTTAGCACTTATTTTCCCTTATTTTAGATTCACTCTCTTCGTGCTATGTTAATTCCTCTCTCCCACTTTATAAAAAATATATCTGCATGTGTGAATAGAAGGAATTATTACGAAAACATCTTTTAGAAAGTGAAAAAATCTCTTTAAAGGTTCCACTTTTCATCACTGCATGTTATGAGCAAAATGAATTTTTCAGTTGTTTATTACATTCTTATTACATTCTCATGGAACGCGGAGTACGCCAATCGTAACATTCATTTCGACGATATTTGTTTTTTTAAATCGCATTAAGCGATTTCGATATAAATATATCAAGTTTATACACAAAATTTTGTCAGCTGCAATCGCCTCAATCATTTTCACACATTGTTATTTTTAATTTCCAAATTTAACGTCCGATCGAACGTTTAATCCACGAGGTAAGCGTTCTCTCCGCGAACAGTGATGGATGATGCGTACAATAAAGAGACATTACTGTGCTTCACGAGCTTCGCGAGAATGTTTACATTTCTGTTAAGTTAACCTGATCGAACCTAATCGAACAGATCCACGCGATAGATACGATCCATTCGTAGGACCATTTATGTATGATTAATATAGTATTCATTGATATATAAGATATTATTTTATGATAAGATATAATTAAAGATATAAATTAAATTTTATGATAAGATATTATTTTATGATAAGATATTATTAGATAAAATATTATTTTATGTATCTGTGTTTACGTTGGTAAAATTACGTATTTACGTAATCTGTATTTACGTTGGTATTTATGTTGGTAAACTCCGGAAAACAATATTTGGTTTCTTCCGCGATTTCACTTTTTCTTTACGACATTATCCTTTTCATATTTTACCTCTGTGTCCCTCTATCGTTATTTTTTAATAGTATTGTTTCGCGAAAAACCAAATTTTGAGTTTAAACGAGTTCAAACAATCTCAAATAACAAAACCCTCCATCAAAATAAGGACTCGACCTTCTTTAACACTTCTAATGTCTTTCTTTCCGAGACGAATTAATATCAAGCATGCAGACAAATCATCCGCCGATATATTCGAGGCATTGCGAAAGTTTATAGCAAATAATTGTCTCTTGCTGTGCGGTTTGCTCCTGTTTCACGTGTTGCATGCATGATGTATCTCGTTGGAATTTCCCATGGAATTGATAGCAAATATGTAAGTGAGACGACGTTACCCGCACAAATTGAGTTCCGATACGATTGTACCGTGATATACATACATTCTCCAACGCGCAGTCCCGATACGATTGTCCCCCGAATATATTTTCGCCCGAGTTGTGACAATCCGGCCGAACGGCGACGCGATGGTTCGGACGGAATTCCTCTTGCACAAAGGAGAAGAATTCCGACCGCTCCTTCACGTTGCTCGAATCGAAATTTTGGCCTTATGTTAAACCTTGAATCCTACAATAAGATCAACATTTCGACTCGATTACGTTTTAAATAGCAATGCATTTTAATCAAGCGTGAACGTTAATATGATCACCGTTGCGATTTTTCCAAATTTATCGCACGCAAAACAGCTCGACTTTACCTCGTCTTGTCATTCATAAATGGCTTTAAATGGCGGAATATTTTCGTTATTCCGGATATTAACATCATTATAATTATAATACGACGGTTATCCTGCACGGAAAGAATAAGCGCGGCTGTTTTTTTCACTGGACTTGCACGTTGAATAACTGAGCGTTTCTCATCATCCATGACCGCTCGTGCAATTATCGTTATCGTGGCGATTATTTTTAATTTGCAGTAAAAAGAAAAAAAAAACAGCGCTGTTATTTTCCCTCGTGATTTACATTCCGCACAGATTCTGGAATACATCTTTTAAGGAGGTCGTGAGGCAAATTAAGTTTGTTAAGAATTTATTGAAACCACCGTACTAAGCATAAATTGAAATGTTGTTTAACTACTGTAATTAGAAGAAGACTGACTACTCGAGAGAGTCGAGTTAAGATTTTTCTACACGGAGAAAAAGATTTGGTTGGCAGCAAATAGTTGGTAAACAAATTTCTTGTGAAATATGAACGAACTAGAAAATTCCGGTTGATGTTATCAGAATTCAAGTAAACAAGATTTTTTACCGCCTTGATTATCGCAATTCTTGCACATGACTATTATAATTGATTATTTCGAATGTCATCGCGCGATAAAGAAACCGCGCGCGATAACATCACCACTGTTCACAATTTAATTTTAAATAGCGAGATATCTAAATAAAAAATCCCGGACGTAATTAATCCGATTGTCACGACTATCATCTTGTAGGCACTATTTCTTGGCTTCGCCATTCGTACACAGTTGTGTACAATCCGAGCGATTCGCGCGTACAATTTGCATAATTCCTAATATAGCGTCGCAAAAAGTTAATTTCACAAGAAGGCTTTCGCACGCAAGATAGCGTGACATGTTAACGATTGTCATTTTCCCCGAGCAGTATCAATTCGAGCGGAGCAACGAGAAGTATCTATCCTTTCTTTGGAACACGGGCAACGCGAAGTAATTGCGGAACTGGTGGTGCAGTGAATAGCGTAACAGAGAGATAGAGACAGAGAACGCTTGTCTTTCGCTCTTCCTCTCTCATTTTCTTCCTCTCTCTTTCTCTTTCTCTCTCTCTCTCTCTCTCTCTCCCCCTTTCTCTCTCTCTCTCTCCCTGTCTCGTCAGCAAAGTGCCGAAGGGCTCGAGCTAGTAATTGTCATTCAAAGGATCCTGTTGCGGTGCGGTTAGCCATGTACGTTCGATTACGACCAGCTTTCGTAGCATATTGTTAGGGAGTTTCTTGGTCACGCTGGATATTGTTGCAGCAACAAATTTCGCGAACAACTTGGAGTCGATAGTCCCCGAAGAGCGAGTGCTCGTCGTAGGAAACCACAGTTTGTAAGTTTTTAATTCTCCGACGCGGGCGCGCAAGTCTCTCTCTCTTTCTCTCTCGGGGACAAGATGGGGTGAGTGAGTTTGGCTGAGAATTAAATTTAATTTTACTTAAGGTCGATCGACCGTGGAAGTTTGGCGTGAAGCAGCGCACAGCCAGATTGCAAGATGAGGAAACGAACTGTTTCCTGGCCCGTGTTTACGTCCTCGGGGTCCCGGAGAGATTCGCGAAAATCCGCCAACTCATAATCTCGAGTGACTCCGGCGAGCGAAGTCGGGAGCAACCGGTCGTTTTTCTCACTTACTCGTGGCGGTGTCCGCCGCTAAAAGGACACCCGACGCCCGCGGGACATCTTGCTAATACTCGTAAACTCTGCGCTACTTTTAGCGAGGTCGGCAAGACGATGGCGCGGCGCGGCGTGTTCGGAGGCGAGCAAGATGAGCGGAAGAGGACGAAGGCCTCGCGCGAAACCACGCACAGTCGTCTTGTCGTCAGTGACATCGCTTGTCAAATACGGATAAGCGTGACGGCACCGAGCACAGCTGCGATCCGTTTTGACGGTCGCTCGTGAATGGCGTGCCATCGAAAGCGAAGCTCCCGCACTGCATGTAAGGCTTTACACGGCTCGAGACGAATAGTGAGTCTCGAGGCCGCGAATATAACTAATAACGCGCTTTTTGCGAGCGCCATTCGCGCGCCGCTGCTGGAGGCTTTCAAACGATTTAACGGCGTGTCTAAATTAATTTGTGTGTTTACGAATTCGCGGACGGGGAGATCGATACCGCGTTGGACCGTGCGCTTAGGCTGGAATGATTTGTTGGCTAACTGCCATCGTCGTAAATTCTATTTTCACAGATACACGCCACCATACGCGGCGGTGGCGGCGGCGGCAATTCGACCGTGAGATTTGCCGGCGCTAGTAGCCGTCGATCAGTGGGAAAATAATAGAGGTGAATCTTGTGAAATTTCTTACGGAATTTCTCGAGGGATTTCCTCTATCCTTTTCCTTTTTTCTCCTTTTCCGTAGAACATAGCCTCTGACTCAACTTGCAGTTTCACACAAAGAGACATAGAAGTGACGAGACGTTCATGGTGCAAGTCAGAAATACTAGATGAGATACTCTCTGAATTTCTTAGGACGAAATCACGGGTCCGTGAAAATTCGCTCCCAGAAACAATGGAAATACCGCTACTTAGGAAATTATAAGAGTGAAATGTTTCATTCAAGCTTAGAGGGGATTCTTCATTCACATGAGTAAACGTTTCAGTCAGCTAGAGTGAATTTGTTCCTGCAATACTGGAATATATAAAATTCATTCTTGAATTCCAAATGGAAACACTTGTCCGATGACTCAAAGTGATTTTTCACTCGTACGGACGGATGTTTCACTATATGAATGAAAGATTGCTAAATTTGATTGATTTACCCTATATGAGTGAAAAGCCACTCTAAATTCAGCGATTTCAACTGTCACTCCGCTTTTTTAGTAGAGTTTTAACCGATAAACTGTAGAGAGAGAGAAAGAGAGAGAGAGAGAGAGAGAGAGAGAGTATAATTTCTAAATTTCTCTTTTGATGAAATTCAGAGTAACTTTTCACTTATACGAAATGATTCTTTTGCTCTACATGAGTGAAAAATCACTCTGAATCATCAAGAAATTTAGAAGGCACATTCCAAGTTTTATTGATTCTATTTAAAAAGTAAGTAATAGTCTGAATCGCTCAAATTCAGAGTGATTTTCCACTCATATAGAGTGAGTAAATAAAATTTAGGGAAGGAGAACTTTATATGAGCAAAAAGTCATTCTGAATATGGGCGATTCAGACTCATCCCATCACTTTGAGCCGAATTCCAATCGATAAAATTTGGAAAATACTTTCTAAATTTCTACCAGCGAAATCTCTTTCACGAGACGAATGAATATTTACTTGTAAATTCAATCTATGCGACCGAAAAATCACTGGAATTTGAGTGACTCAGCTGTCACTCCACTTTTCGAGCGGGATTTTATTCGAAAAAATTTAGAGCGTAGGAATTTCAGATGTCGAAGTGCGTGACACATACTTTTCAGCAAAATAAGATCTCGATTTTGCCCATTTTAGCTTGAAGCTCGATCGCCATGTTTATATTAATAGCAGGCGCGTAAAGTGCTAGCACAGTGATCGTAACATTAAACGTCTAATTCTACACGTTACAGACACAATGGATATTCCATGTTCCTATGTTCTCCTCTAATATATCTCCGCAGCGGATAGAGAACGAACTGATGGAGTAATTTAAATTTTAAACGCTTCGCCAATCAAAGGCGAATTGCTGCAACGTGCTCTATCGCCCGTAGCGCATCTGCAATTAATCAAGAGTTCAATGGCCGGTAATTTAATAATGATTGAACGAACAGGATTTTAGGGCTTCTCGCGACGATGCAATGAGCGAACTATCGGCAGATAGATCGCAGCCCGACTTGCTCGTATCTTCATCGGAAATACGCGATTGTCACGGATACAGGATGTTGATATGTCGATCAAATAGATTCGCGTCGGAAAGTCGTACTCGATCGTTAATGCGTGGGTGTGTTGGCCAAGTGCCAGATAATGCGCGAAAAGTCACAATTTCTCGCGCGCTACGGTATTAAAACAAAACAGCACCGAATGTTTGAGAACACGAACGAAATATATGCGAGTCCGTCGCGACTAAAAATGTACTCCAAAAGGTCACTGTACACAAAAAAAGAAAACGTTCTTGTTTAGAAAAATACTATAAAATAATCTATCTATAATAAATATAAATATAAATATAAATATAAATATAAATATAAATATAAATAATCTATAACATATCAAAAATAATCTATTTTTGACATGTTAATTTTCAAATGAGACCGCATAGCGTTAAACGGAGTTATTCAAGTAAAATTATAACATTTTTGAAGTTCAAAATTTTAAAATTCTAACAAAATTATATATCGTTGCTTATATATGAAGCAATAATTGTTAATGTGTGATTATATATATATTTATTAGTTTTAAATGGATACTAATTTTTTTCTGTGTATGCATTTAAAATATGCTCCAACCAAATGAAAAAATATATGCACATTTGGTGAAATTATTTTCAGGGTATTATCTTAAACGTTTGGAATGACAAAGCAAAATAAACTGGCAAAGAACCCCCGATGTTCATTTTTATTTTTACGTTTATCGATTAAGCCACGTTAATACATTGCGCACAGCGCTCTGTTCTCCTATCCCATTCCTAAGACCCGCGCATTATACACATGACTGTGCCAGATTCTTCCTTGCGCAGAAAAATTCTCTTTTTTCGTGCTTTGACGTTCACTTATTTTGGGGTTCTTGTGTGATAGATTGTCGTAAGTTTCCGTAGCTGTATACTGTAGAATATGTAAAAGAGAAGGAAAAGATTATCTAAAAGACTAAAGAGAAGAAAAAGAAAAGAAGAAAAAGACCAAAAGACAACTACGGTTAAGAGAATGAGGGGTGACGAAGAACGATATGCAGATAGCAGAATTTTTTAATGAAAAAGGGAAAGGAATGGAGACAAGAGAAAGAGATGGAACTAGAGAGAAAAAAGAGGGAGAAAGTAACATATAGAGTGAGGGGTAGAGCGGGACAGATTAGAGAGATGAAAAAATACTACAACAAAACAGTGTTCAATTAAAAAATATTTAAATTTGATACTTATATGTTTATGTATTATATTACAGGGTAGAGAGTATATGAAAAGTGGCAGGATAGATGGAAGTATGTGTTTAATTTAAAGCAGAGTTCACGCAATTATACGTAGACAATTACCGCTATTTTCCAAGCAACTCAACGAATTTCAAAACAGAAAAAATATTGCCAAGTAACTAACTCCGCAAATCTAAAATTTGATCTTATTATTGATCGACACATTATAGTCAATATGTTAGATTTATCGACTAAAGCAAAAAATGTTTGAATCTTACCTCGTAAAAAATCTGAGGAAGGAAAACAAAGCGGCTTCTCTTAATACTATAAACAACGTGGCATTGATGCCAGATCTCTCTGGTGGCTGATAAGAATCCTAATGTTTATTTCAGTTACTGATAGATCGCAGCAGTTGTTTAGGAAATCAGTCTAAACATCAGATATCCCATGAGCCATATGCAATGCGTAAACATGTTACTTTGATAAAGATCAACTTTGATATTAACCAACTTTCTTTCGTGAAGTTTAGTAGGCCAAATCGTGCGTCTCGAATTGGTATCGGTCGTTGGACTTCGTCAATACTTCCGAAGAGTGCGCCAAACTTCCCGATGGATGACGTGTCGTTCACGAGTTCAATAAGTTTCAACCGTTAGATGGTTGACTGGATTGTAAGGAGCACTCGATTTCTCTCTCTCTCTCTCTCCCCCCTCTCTCTCTTTCTTTTTCTCCCCTTCTATCCCCTTCTCTCTTTCTTTTCCTCTTTTCCTTCCTGATCGACAGCGGAGCTCTATCAATCACGTACCTGACCTTCGCGGTAGATCGTTCAGAATGGTTTCATCGAAGACTTACGATTAGTTACGTTCTGCAGGGAAGCGCCGTCGCTTGCCGATCTTAATAGAATGGAAATTGAATCGATCTGTCCTGTGGACACGACTGAAGCAGATGGAAATAGTCGCGGAGGCGTAAAATTGGACGCGAAAATATCGGCGCGATTTCGTAACCCGAGCAAAAATTAGGACAAATCGTCCACCAACACGCGTATATCGAATTCAAAAGAAATATACCGCGCGAAGTGTCGTGAGGATCCTCTGGTGACTCTCTCAAAATAAATCCACGAGCGCGACGTTACGTAACGTTCTTTTTCCGCAGATCGCGTCTATCGCGCTACATTTATCACTCGAGTCTAACGTCATTAGGCGCACCTTCGCGCTCCATTTACCGGTACATTTATTTTTCATTGCGTATCGTGCAGCTCGCACAATTTCAGGTGAAATGGCAGTATCTAGCGTAAAGGTAGCTCGAAAAAGAAAAGAAAGTGGAGCGATAAAAATCTACGCTGCTGCTTTTTTGAGTGGCATTTATTTATTTGGAGAAGATACACGCGAGAGAGATTCACATCTATTTTGAATTTTATGAATGTTCTTATAAGTGGCGATTATTCAGTATATTAAAGTGTTGTATACACATATACACACCCAAAAGAAATGCAATCTCATCCTTAGCGGAATCCTCTTATATATATGACTTCACAAGGATTTTCCTATAAAAAAATTCTTTTATAAAAAATTTAAAAAAGAAAAGAAATCTTCAAAAATCTCAGAAGCCCTGAAAAGTACGAAATATAATTTTAACTCAATATGTACCGACAATTCTATTCTAACATCAATATCATAACAACAATATCATAACAACAATATCATATAGAAGTGGGCGCAAAAACCTGATCGATTGAGTCAATAATCTTTTTTATTATTTATCTCCCTACAGTTATATATATTTAATCTATTTAATTCCCATCGCCCGTTTTTTAATATCGTTAGAATATCAAGATAGAATTGTAAGAATATTGAGTCAAAAATATTTTCTCTTTTTAGGGTTTTTGAGGTTTCTGGTAGCGGTTTATTCCTTTTTAAAGTTTTTTATTTCGTACTTCTCAATTATTTACTAAAAGTTGGTTTAAAAAAAGATTCTGTTGAAACCGATTAAAAATAAAAGTTTTATCTTGTATGTCTAGATGTTCTCGGATATTTTTTCAAGAAAATAATAGAATTATCCAATCTTCAGGTCCGGAACACAAACCCGAACACTGAGTAGAAAATTTTTGGACATTTATCTGTGAGATATAAAGCTCATTTCTGAGAAACAAAGTTGGTTTCTCCGAAATCAAGCTTATTTCTATGAAACAAACTTTATATCCCACAAATAAGTTTTCAAGTATCTTTTTCTCAGTGTAGTGAAATAGAATTAATCTAAAAGTCAGGTAGACAACATACCAAATAAGCTACGAAAAAATTCGCATCAGTATATCTAACGATTCTCGAGTTATGAGAGAATATGCAAACACAAATGAAAAAATATATAAGGCAAATTGAGAATCATCTTGTTTTCGAAGTCGGTTAATAAAAACTAAAAGGAAAATATTCTTAATATTTATTTTCAATGAAATCGTTCCTTTCTTTTTCGGAGTATATGTTTTCAACTTTCTTTGCATTGAGAGCTTCAAAATCCAGGCAGTAATTCCTCTTGTTTCAGATCTGGTGTTCGAACATTCACGTGACGTTCCCGTGGTGTTTCATCCTTGTAACTTGCCAATAACGCCAATCATGGAGACGCAGAGTGAGGTTAGTAAGGCAATCTCTATAATATCATTTCTCGTGCTCCTGACACGTACAGTAGGTAAAAAAAGTATTCGCGCGTTCCGCCCTCCCTTCGGTATAATTTCACGCGAAAAGAAAGCACGCCACAACAAACAGTTTCTATCGAATCGTTTCCATCATGTGTTAATTAAAACACTTTGCCGCAACACTTCTTCGATGTAGTAATGCTCGAAAAGAAAAAGGGGAAAAGGAGAGAAATACGGCAAGTTGCGCGCGAACACATTTTTTTCCACTCGTTGGATAAATTAAAAATTATGAAATTTGTTCGTAACGCCGCACACACACACACGTGCACGTGCGCGCTTTTGTTCCGCTCGCTTCTCATGTCTCTTTGTGTGCGAATGTGTATAGAAATATGCAAATTCTGTAGAACTTCACCGGCAGGTCTCTCGCCGAAGACACGAGTGTTTTGCATTCACTATCGATCTTTATAACTTCCGGTTAAAGCCCCGCGACCCTTCTCGCGCATCTTCTCGAAAGAGCAGGCGGGGAGAACTTTTTATGGGAAATTCGATGCGAATTCCGTCGTCGCGTGGCTGGAGTTCGCGGCGAAGTAACGCAACTCCGGCTGGCGCGATGTGCGTTTGTCGTCGAGGAAGTTTTGTCGAACTCCGTTGATTTTCTTTCAGCGTACGCTCCGCAAATAAGTTTCAATATGCCGTACGCTCATTTTGAGTAATGATCGTATTTCACACGGCCGACGTGTTCACACATGAATTATTCAAATAAGGATTCGAAGATTTTCAAGTCTCGAGCGAGTAATACTCGCGCAAAGGAATAGAAACGTCGTAGCCGACCGTATGTTCATACAAATCAACGCCTTTACGCGCGGACGTTCTCCCTCTCTGTCTCGTTAATTTAAGCAATTTACTTGCACGGCCTGCTCGGCGCTCTTTGTTCTCACGTTCTTTCGCAAGCGAAGCCCCGAAAGTTTAATATTGTTCACGATTCTTTGTCAGCAAGCACACACAACACCGCGTGCAGTTAAAATCTGCCAAATTAAACATTCATAAAACATGTTCGCTCAGGTAAACTCCAACATCAACGTTCAAAACGCGCAATTAAAATTTTTTTGCCCGGACTTACGCTAGACTAAATTTTAAAATCTATTTGTGTCGATGAATAAATCACGTTCACATTCAGAAGAAAAGAGAACTCTAGTTACAAGGTATTTCCTGTAATCCTATATTCTAAGCGAGAGCTCTCGTCAAAAGAATATCTCTCTTCTAACGAAGTGAGCTTTCTATTAATTTGAAATCTACTCGATATTATTCAAACTTTTTTCCCCTTGAATCAAGAGGAATATGATTATTTGAAGCAGAATACCCTCTTATATAAGAGACAAGCAATAATATCGCTGCACTCTGTCGCGTATGATAAGAGGAAATCACTCGAGTTGAAATTTATAATCAGCTATAAGTCTCTCTAAAAAATGCTATCTCGAGTCGAAATTTTAGCTCTATACTTTAAATCTTGAATTTTACAATAGAAACTTAGTTAACAAAGTAGATTTAATTCTGATGATACAATATACTCCTACTTTGACTCTGATGATGTCCGCAATTTCCTTTTTCACTTTTTTTAGAATCAAAATAGGTTGTATTACAAGCTTTAGAATATCAAAATAGATATTGAATGAAATAGTGAGGTTGAAAATAGGATTAAAACTTCGACTCGGATTATTACAATATCTCAACACTGTAAGAACACATTATATAAGTATAAGGATAATGTTTGAGCCACTGAGATAATTGCTTGTCGCATAATCTTCGAAGTCGAGCATAAAGAAAAATGGTGATCAATCGGGATCAAAACTATTAACCTTCTCGCACTCGTCGTTACCCTGAGGCAACTCGTACTTCGAATCGACCCAGACTAATCGATATGTTTCGTCGCCAAACTATCAAACGTTGTTGGCAACTCTGTCTCTTACGATTTTAGGCGGAATCTTATCACTTAAAGGAACCGGAGGGTCTCAGATTGACTGAAAATCGTGCTTGTTCTTTCACAATTTTTTATGACAAACTGAATAAATATGCGAAAGTGTTATTTTGCTGTGTATTTATACAACATATAAAGAGAAGAAAAATATAATTTTGATGATCAAATACTCAATATAAGTGTATGGTATATGCAGTTAAAATATATTTCGTTTTTCTTTTTAAAGTCGTTATTTTGCAGTAATATCTTGACTCTCGGTGGTTCAATTAAGCTGAATTTTAGGTAGAAAATTTCCGTAAACTTGTCGTTGAACGATAAAAACGTTATCGTGTGAACGATAAAAAACGAGTAAAAGTTAACAAAATTGCAAATATCTTAATGGAATATTATTAGATTTTCAGTTCTTTTATTTTAAGAAAATTAATATTTCAAAATTAAATATTTTCACGAGTTTATCAGTGATTTACACGATAACGACGAAAGCTTACGTACCACTTATATTAAGTATTTAATCATCAAAATTATATTTTTTTTCTCTTTATATGTTGTATAAATACACGTCAAAATAACATATTCGCATATTCATTCTGTTTATCATAAAAAATTGTGAAAGAGCACAAGCACGGTTTTCAGGCAGTCTGACCCTCTAGTCCCCTTAATTGTAGTAGTAAGAACTAATAAATATATTATCGGGACTCGTCGTCTCTTCACTTCGACACTGGCTGTTTCATAAATAATCGCTATTTACTAATATTGCTTTTACCTATTATAAAAGTGGACTATATAAAATATTCTCGTGCATTATTACGATATATAAAAAGTAGAAAATTGTTATAATGCAGAATATAATTTGCATTGAAAATAGTGCAGCACATCAAAAGATTGTTCTTCTGAAACAACATTTTGATCTCTCCAAAATGGTTTATTGGAAAATTAAAAAAAAAAATTAGATCATCTTTACATTATTAGGAACAATAATGAATAGAGAAAAAATTATTCTCGCGAATAGAATTAATTCGGAGTTGAAAGGATTAAGAACCGGTTGTTCCAACTTCTCAGCAAGTTAAATAATAGTTAAATCATACGTCTGTCTTTGTTTTTCTTTCAACTTAGACAAAGATTTAACTATCAGTTAACTTACCGAGAAGTTGGAACAGCCGGCTCTGTGTGCGATTCTGTAACTCTTAATGACAGTATTATTATGTTGTCCTTGCGTAAATATAATATATGATAGAAAAGCTACGCAACGGTAATATGACGATAACAACACTGTCGTTAAGAATTATAGATATATCGCACCACTGAAGGACGTAAAGATATAAAATGTATGACCTTTGGTCGTTAGTATTGCCGAACATTAGTTTTCACGGGCCTACAAGTTCGGCGACATACACTTGCGTGCTCAATGTATAACCTAAATTTCGACTTGGGCGAACAAGTAAAACTCGTGAAATTCACGCTGCACACGAGTGAAAAGATCGGTCCACGTAACACGAAATTCCTCTTGCTTTAACCGGTTCACTGGTAAGCGCACATATACGAGTATGTGTAGGAAAAAAAAGTGCTACAACTGGTAAGCACATATGTATGTGTTCGCTGTATATTTCCGCCAGTTTTAAACGGATTTGCATAAAACTTGCTACCCTCATGTTTTTTGGATCGCTGATTAAGAATCCGAGGTCAAATTTGAAAAATTTAAAATGACGGATCCACTATAGCGGCTTCAAGTGACTAATTTTGGTATTCCATTACAGATATGGAACAAACTCGGTATGATATTCGGTATGATTCCATGAATACTCCGTTCCCTAAGCACAAATTAACGTCCAGGAGACGTCCAGAGTACGTCCTGAGAACGTCCTGGGAACGTTTCTATGTCTTCAGGAAATCTGTGGGACGTCAAGAAATTTTGTGCTGTATGGGTTATTAGCTAGTGAAATATTATGAATTTTATATTATAAATTATAAAATGAAACAATATAAAAATATATTCAGAATTGACTTTAGAGAAAATTTGACCCTAGAAATATAATGAACGATATGAAGGATATTAGTTTTGGGTGCATAGGGTAAAAGTACCAGTAACGGGACAAATTTGACCTCGAATTCGTAATCAGCTACCCAAAAAAACCCTTATTAAATAAGCTTTTATGTAAAATGCGGAATTTTTTGTTCTCACCAGTTTTGGCACAAAACATTGGTTCCGAGTTCACCAGTGAACCGGTTAAGAACACTTTCCCCTAATTTGGAGGATATTGTGCTTATGGAATATTTTCTTCTTGGTTTTGTATGAATCCTCTTGAAATTATATGTAAGAGGAATTATATGTAAGAGGAATTCTCTAAATTAGATTTCCTGCGCGCACGCGAGGATATTTCGCTGAGAATAAGATTATATTTTTTTTTTAGTATAGGTCATTATAGAGGGATTATACGTTCCTGTCATTTCAATTCTTTCGTTTGTGGAGAGCCGATGGAATTTTTTCCCCTCATTTTTTTTTCCTTGACGTGTCGCCGTTCCGACGGTATAATGAAGATAGAAATATAATGCACGTTACATCAATGTATGGCCCCAACGTATCAAATCAGCTTGTAGACGCGGTCGATTAACCGATATTCCGTGCCCTTCTATCATTCCTGGGGGTAGAATCCTCTCGTAAGCCCTCGAATCGATGGCACTCATCAATCAGTAACACGACAATGAGATCTCGAAAACGATCGACAAGAAGCGGTGGGTGGGGGACGAAGATAGATTTGACGTTTCCTTGAACGATAACGGAAGTCGAGTTATCGGCTGCGTCAAGCTGTCGTTACACTCGTATCACCTTCTGCCACACTCGATAGCAGCTAGTCTCTCGACCACGCGATTATTTATTTTATCTCTCTCGCGAACTATCGTTTGTTATGCAAATTACATACTGACGCGCGCAGAACTACATTGTGGATTGCTAGCAAAAAGCGGACCGACTAGACCGTGAACCGCGCCGACCGTGCGATATTTTAATGGCCGCGCTTGGAAACTTCACGAACGACTACTTGGTCGCGTTAAAAACACATAGCCGTCGAATCGCGTTCATCGCAGAAACGACGTTCATTCGCGATTTTCTCGTGTTGCAAGTCACATATTATTTATAGATATAAATCCATAATGAAAATAAGAACAAACAACAAATCAAGGAAAAAGAAACTAGTTCCAAGGTTACGCAAGTTCACGCGAGTGCAATCAACTGAAGTCGAATGAAAACCGAGTCTGATCAACAGCCTTTTTTTTTTTTTCTTTGTTAACGATGAGGAATAAACCTCACCGAGTGTCCTACCGTGGCCGCCTCCAGGGGCGCACCGAGAATCGCTTTCGCATGCCCTTCAGCACGCCCCCCGGCCTAGCGCTGCAGCGCTTCATCTAATCTATTTGCAGCGAGGAGGAACACTGATCAACAGCCTGACATAAGAATTGCAGCAAGAAAATTTGACTGACGGTAAATGTTAACAAAAGTAAAAACGTGGTCGTGTATGAAAAAAAAATTGTATTAACTAGCAAAAAGTTGATTTAGCTACAAAATACGAGCTAGCTGCATAATTCTACTTCTGGTGAAGGATTAAATAAATTAGACGATAAATACGATCGATAATGAATTTGGTCAGCTTCACGATCACGATATTGAACTAAATTTCGAGTCTGATACAAACGGGAGATAAAAAGAGAAAAGAGAACACAAAGACTTGCTGAAATTTAATCAGCTAGTTCACTATATACAACCCCGAGATTGAGTTCGTTTAACTCAATTCGTATTATTTTGTATGAATTTTTTCTTTTCTATTGTACTTGTCCGCAATAAATATTATTCTATTACACAATAATATTATTCTATACACGAATTGAAACATGGGTTAGTTAAAGAATTCGCATTTTTTTCGATGAAATGTACAACAATCCGTTCTAATTTTTACGAAATTTATACTCGCGGACATGCAAAGTTTTTGTAATAATAAGCGAATCCATCTGAACGTGAGTCTTTCTAAAAGCAAATTCACATAGTCAGTTAATTAAAAATATATTTTGCAAGGAATGAAAAATTTTCTATGCAGCTCAACAATTACAGTGCAGCCAGTTTCATTATAATTTCCTAAATTTCTTATATATATATATATATATATATATATATATATATATATATATATATATATACACATATACAGAGTGACCCACATAAAGTGTTATAAGCTAATAACTTTAAACATATTTGTCCTATCAAAAAGTTGTTCATGAGGAAATTTCATATATTCGAGGAGCCTTTCTAACTCTGCAAACAAAAATCCACTTCCGTCCCCCCTTGAGGCGGGGGGTAACTTCAAAGTTTCAAATGAGACCATTTATACAATGTTACATATTTGGATTCTATGGGAAAAAATAAGTAAACTTTGTCTGAAACATTTCTTTGGAAAATGCTCCTATCAAATTTATAAACATTTAAACTTTAATGTAGAATGCATTGAAATTAATAATAAATTAAATAAGACTCATAGTTTTTCTGTTTTATTTTATTTTATTAAATGTTCGAACTGTT
>NW_022639533.1:150361-220398 GCF_010583005.1 Odontomachus brunneus
TTTATAAACATTTAAACTTTAATGTAGAATGCATTGAAATTAATAATAAATTAAATAAGACTCATAGTTTTTCTGTTTTATTTTATTTTATTAAATGTTTGAACTGTTAACCATTAACATCTAAATACTTATTAATTCTTTTTACAAAACTTTGCCTAACTCTAAACAACATTTCTGTGTCACCTTAGTGATAAGGCACCTTGGGCAAAGTTTTGTAAAAAGAATTAATAAATGTTTAGATGTTAATGGTCAACAGTTCGAACATTTAATAAAATAAAACAAAACAGAAAAACTATGAGTCTTATTTAATTTATCATTAATTTCAATACACTACATTAAAGTTTAAATGTTTGTAACTTTTTTGATAGGAGCATTTTCCAAAGAAATGTTTCAGACAAAGTTTACTTGTTTTTCTCGTAAAATCCAAATATGTAACATTGTATAGAGGGTCCCATTTGAAACTTTGAAGTTACCCCCCCTTCAAAGGGGGACGGAAGTGGATTTTCATTTACGTAGTTAGAAAGGCCCCTCGAATATATGAAACTTTCTCATGAACAACTTTTTGATAGAACAAATATGTTTAGAGTTATTAGCTTGTAACACTTTACGTGGGCCTGTATATAATATACATAGATTTATAAGATGTTTTTAATTCTTTTGGAAACTTTCAAATTAGTTGGCTAGGATATTGTTTCGATATACGCTTGAATTAACTTCTGAAATTCTGACACTCTATTATACATTGATATAGAAATAATTTTGCTCAAGGCATATATATCATGAAACTTTAAATTGAAGTTTAATTCACTTATAAAACGAACCACGCCAGCGGAAAGCGATAAATTATGATTATGCACGTGTCCCACCAACTAGAACAATGTCATAACGTCACATTTTCCTCATTTCATACGTGTGTGTGTAAAATCAAATTTACGGATGTTCCGAATATAAAACTGATTTGTTTAAATGTAATACTGATTTGTTTAATTGTAATACCAGATACTACAATGCGCCGTTGATCTTTTCTAAAAAGCGCTTAAACTGAGAGGAAAGAGAAAAATAAAATTCAATTGATTAAAACTCGGATTTTTCTCTCAATGAAGTAATATGACACTGTCATATACACAATCTTCGTGCGGTTAATATTTTCATCAGAAATCAATGCAATTTAGTCTAACTATTGCATGCACCATGCAGTGCAAACGCTTCGTGCGGATGTTTCGATTTTATGCTCTCCATTAAACGCTGATATTTCGCTACGTCCTGCTCCCCTCCTCCCCCTCCATCCTAGTGCAAGTTTTCAGCATCCAGTGTCTCTGTATACGGAGGAAATATTGCAGTGAAAATAACAACAAAATTTTATAGTCTTAAGAACCATACAGAAATTACTACATATTTGTTAAAAAATGTTATGCACGTTTAACTTTTTATTGCAAAATTGCAGTAATTGCTTGAATATTTCTTTTATATCATACATTCGACAGATTATCAAATTTACTATTTCTATAATAATTTATATATACGCTGTGAGAGGCATATTTTTAAAATATTTTTCCTCTCACAGTTTACTACGATGTATAGCCCAGCTTTATAAGAAGAAACGATGTAAAATGAAATATAATTTTAACGTAATTTTTACTGCAATATTTTCTCCGTGTAGCGTTCAGTCGTCTTTCTACGTAAATAACATTGTACTCACTCATTTATTTATTTACTTCACTTCTCTACACTGTATTCGCGAACGTTATTATTTCAATGACATTAGACTACTTAACGAAAAGTACGATTAATTTCGATACTTTTGTGGATACGCGGAAGTGACTCACGAACCGCATCTGATAAAATGAACTGAAAGGATAAAAACATTCCATTCCGCAATTGTACATTGTCCGAAATCGAGGTTTTGTTTCGCGAGAATTCTAACTCTCGACAGGAGTGACAAATGTACTTGTCGAATTTAACGGTAATTTTGACCGATACGATACTATAACTTTATCGCGTATGGAAAATTTAAAAACTTGGTAATCTCGATGATCACAAAATTTATCGCGAGCGAAGCAGGTAATTGCGAATTCCGCGTGTGGTCGCACATTTGTGATGCGCAGTTCTGAGGTGCAATTACAATACGCAATTTTGATGCGCAATTCCGATGTGCATTTTGCATCGCATGAAGTTGAGGGATTATATTGACTAAACAGTTTTGCGTTGAATAATTCTGTATATTGAATGAAATATAAGTTCAGGTATCTAGCACATAAAACGGTTATTTAAAGAAGCGATCCTTCCATTGTTTCAAGCAGCGTATTTCAGTGAATGGTGCGAACACACGCGCGTGAAAAGAACATTGAGAGAAAAGCGCTTGGTATGTGTGACTGCAACTGACTAACGAAGTAATTATAGCCGAGAAACCCATTTTTGTAGTAGGTGCCTTACCACTATTTTTTCGTTCAAATAACAGAAAAAACAGCTGGCGCTGAGAATGGTAATTTTTCGTGAAATCAAGCATTTCTTACTCACAATGTACATGCAAAATTCTATAAAATAAATAAATCGATTAATCTTTTATGATGACCAATCAACAATAAATCCATCATCTTGAGTCTTTATCTTTGATTCATTGAATCAGAAACTCAGGTTTAGCCACGCCTTGCTACAGATCTGAAGCAAAAATATAGCATCGTCGATTAGATACAAGGATTAATGGCTTAGCGAGAAAAATATGCGTGGATACGAACATCGTAACCTCTTTCGGCTGCTATAACTCGATGATTTTTATTTAAACAACTATGTCGTAGTTTTCGAACGCCAAGGTTAAATTCAAGAGTACGAGAAGTCTATAAATTTACCTTCAAGCCGGCCTTACTCGACCGAATCCTCTGATGTAATATTCAGACCCGTGCGGCTACAAATACTACCAAATCTAAAATAAAAAACAAGATTTAGGATTATTACGGGAAGAGAAAGATAAAAAAGAGAGAGAAATTCGTCTTATTAGTCGCACAAGCCTTTTGAGTACTAGCGCACACCTGCCAGAACAGAGCAAAAGTCAGTTTTATCCAAAGTACGTGCACTCCGAATGTTCCGGGAAAAATCATTCCATAGTGAGGCTGTACAGCGAGTGAGAGATCGTTTGTAGTATTCAGTTCTACAAATAGGTCTGTAAGGCAATATAAGTCTATACTCTCAGTCGCCCTTGTCCTACTTATTACTGCATCGGAAAGGAACCTAATATTCTTTGTAGGAGCTACAGGATTGTCCAGCGGAAACATTACATATTTGGCAGCTAACAAAGTAGAGCCTTCTATAGAGAATAGGGAGACTTACGGAAGACGTGCGAAATAATATAAGGCATCTCACGTACACTTTGATCGAACCGGAAAATCGGGAATCACGTGCGACTCTACTGATGGCATGTCAAGGACTCAGCAGTTTCGTACATATGTATGTATTGGCTCCGGGACGTCACATGTCTTTCAATCAGAGCTAACACACTCGAGAGTACCATCGCATTACTTATTCATTAATTTCAGAGATTCTACATCGTAATATTAACATTATTTTATCATATTTAATTTCCCGTTGACCATCAAACTATCAAAATAAATCATTCTTTCGCAATAACAACCGCTCAGTAATGGAAGTAAGCGATTATTTATCATCGAGAATGAGATTATTAATATAGTGAAAATCAGGTGAAAGGATGACACGCCCTTTTTTACTTATAAAAAAGGCATAAAAGAGTCGTAAAATGAGATAATAAATGGCAGTGACATAGACTTGGCAGTCGGTAAGAGAAAATTTGAAGAAAATAACGATGCTCGAAAACGAAGTTATCTATTTTGTGACAAAAATTCTCTGATGTTACAGGGAGGAAACTATGGGTACTGTGTTCATAATGTGTTCTTTATGTATACAATGATTGTGGAGAGGCACAATGACACGATGGTAAGATGATTATGTATGCGATTCTTGTCGACGAATATTGTGACAAATAAAGTATAAAATATGTTTTTTTACCTAAAATTCTGTTACTTTAAAATATTACAAAGGTAACAAAGGTAATATTTAGGACCCTTTTTCAAACAGTGCAAATCTCTTTCTTTTCAAAAAAGTGTGAATAATTAAAAATCCAATAGTTTTAACAACATCCCCTTTACAAGTATTAAAGTAGACATCCCATTTACTTAATACTATATATACATTCACCCACGATATAAGTTCAAACATTTGGAGATATATAAAGAAAAAAAAGAGCGGTAAGCCATATTTGGATTTTTTCCAATATGGGATGCACAGAGTGCCATTAATGTAATGAATAAATTTCCACAATCCTTATAGTTCGTTCATCTCTTTTGAATTTCCGCGGCGACTAATTGCATTAGCATCGAGCTTAACTCTTTCAACCCTGAATTAATTCTATTCGCGAGAACAATTTTTTCTCAATTCATTATTGTTCCTAGTAATGTAAAATGATATCTAATTTTTTCCATAATTTTCCAATAAACCATTTTGGAGGAATCAAAATGTTGTTTCAGAGAAACAAGCCCAGATTTGCTGCATTATTTTCAATATAAACTATATTCTACATAATAATTCATTTATTTTTCATACATCGTAATAATGCACGAGAATATTTTATACAGTCCATTTTTATAATAAGTAAATGCAAATATTGCATGTAAATTGCGATTACTTATGGAATGGCAAACGTCGAAGTGGATAGACGACGAATGCCGACAATTTATTAATTTTTATTACTACAGCTAAGTGATAAGATTAAAATTCCGTCTAGAATCGTGAGAGACAGAGTTGCCAATGTTTTACAGTTTAGCGACGAAAAATATCGATTAGTTTGGCGTGTGGGTCGATTCGAAGTATGCGTTGTCTTAAAGCAACGACAGGTGCGAGAGGGTTAAAAAGGAGTGCAGTCGGTTTCGTGAAATTTGCGAGGGAACAGCAACTTGATAGCAACTTCGCGCGTGTGCTCGTGTATGTGTGCGCGGCATTACGAGCGCGTTTAAACGCTAAAAGCAACGGTCAATTTCTGGAAGTTCATAATGCCCGCCGTAGCGTGCTCGTGTACGCGATGCATTGCACGTTATCCATAAACTTAGACAGCATTGATGTAAAGTAAGAGCGTGACTCTTGGAACACGTGTCTGTGGCCTGTGCGCGCCGCTGCGATGTATGCGTTTAGTGTTTATTGAAATTTATTATGCTCATAAAAATTCTTACGTGAGAGTGCTCCGTGAGTTTCACGAACGAACTCATTTCGTCAGCTCGTTATGATCGTTTCGAAATGCCGAGAGACTTATGTTTTTCTTACTTGATGTTGTTACAGTTGCACGTCTGTTGTTGTTTTCTTTAATTTCGCAATTGCTTTAATTTAATTTAAATATGTTACACGTAATGTGTAATAATAACGGCAATAACGTTGCCACGAAGGCAAATTCGGACGGACGAATAGCCCCATTTAACGCTGAATGTATTGTGTGAATATGAACACGAACAAAAGGCATGTCATTTATAATTAAGTATGTTCATTTGCTTTTTGCAGTTGATTCATCCCGCAATTTACTATAAAATACATTTGCAATTGAATAAAACGCAAAACGCGCGTATTGGCCGGTGTTTAGCGCGAAATGTACAGTGCGGTGGAATATGGGTTAAGATCTTCTCTCTCTCTCTCTGCTTCCCTCCATCCCTCACTTTTTTTTTCTAGTCCAAAAGAGTGTGATTGCCTCGGGGCATTGAGTTAGCGGGGCAGCTGGGCTGGTTTTAAAATAGAAGAGCTTGTTCCGTAATTGAAATTCAGTTACTTTCGGTTTTAATCTCGTTCAATTTTATTTTCGTTTTCCTTTGGTTTTCGCCATCATTCTCTTCCACTGATCACATATCCGTGCGTGTTTCGGTGCACTTTGTCAGCTTACGGTAATATTCATTCACGACTGTAATGAGATATAACGCGACGAAGTTGGGCGTTACGTTATGACTGCTTCAACTCTTTCGGTTGTCAGACTCGCTGAACAATCGACGACGCTTCTTCGCCGATTTCCTTCGCAAATCTTCAATGAGGCGCTTCTAACTGCCGTGAGAGAGCGCTCTTGCGCTCTCAATCGCCCTTTCCAATCGCTTTTTTCGCTCGCATTGCGACCATCGGCGCAGCATTGTTTTCCGTTCTTTTTCTTTGCTTTGCATCGATTTTGGGGCGCGCGGTGTTTTTTTCATCGCGTGAATATCTCGTTTCGCTCAGGTGGTGTGGAATTACTGTACGTGAAATTCAGTCGACGCGCTTTTTCGGCTTACAGCGTGAGAAATTGCAATAGGATTTAAATGCGCGAATCCACTGGCGGACCCATGGACGCATTTAATTGAATGTTAATTGCCGCTCCGCTATTTACCGGCGCTGTTTGATTTAGCGGCACTACCATGTCACATTTATGAGATGTGAGGAACATCGATTTTTCGCGAATAATTATCACGACGTTTGCCGAGGCGTGTTTGTCCGCCGCGGTTTGGAAACGGTTTACGGGCGGTCTGCGATCAAACGTAGCGGCAGAGGAAATGGCACCAAGCGAACTCCACGTTATCCCTCTACAAGCTATTCCGGGCTTTCCTTTTGTACTCCCTAAATTTTACAATGCAAACATACAGACTGTGCAAACTGAGAACTTCCTTTTGCTGAAATTAGTTAAAAATATGTAACATCTCTGATAGATTTTTATGATAATCGCACAGTATGCGATAATTAATTTATGACAACTTTACGTACGTATAGAGAGTTAAATAGATTTATATACATATAATAGTTAAATAAATTTACCTGAAACGAACTACAATCTTATTACTACAATATTTATGTAATGCCATGACTTAAATCCTTCATTCTAATAATTCCGCAATACATTTGTTACTTCACATTTACCTATTTTCTATTTCGAATAAAGGAATAATGAATTTTACGTAAATTTGACACAAACGCATGTTTATATCGATATATCGATTACATAAATTTGTAGTTCATTTCAGGTAAATCTATTTAACTCTCTTACGTACATAAATTTTCCGTAAATTGGACAAAAATTGATTATCACATATTGCGATCGTCATAGAAGTCTATCGGGGAAGAAACAAACTTACAAATTCATATTATATTTGATAATTAATTAAAATTAATAAATAATTATAACACAAGGGATATGTGAAGTAAATATGAATAATTCTGTTATGGAAAAATATAACATAAATATGAGTTAAAAAGTTAAATTATTTTCACTTATTACGTAATATAAATTTTTATTAAATATGTCAAATTTCTAACTTATATGAGTCAAATGTGCAACAAATTTTGAATACATTTATTGACACGTTGTTTTAAGTAAATTTTATTTGTATGATTTTAATTTACATACTGATTAATTTTATATACTGATTTTATATGCATTATTATTTTATCATTGTAGTCCGTAAATATGATTACAAATATGATTCATCATTGACATCATTGTAGTCCGTAAATATGATTACAATCTGATCAGTCATAAGGGAATAAATGTTGCTACATTTCGTGACTCAAGATACCTTAAAGTTGCTGTAAAGTTTTCATTTGTCTATCAGAGATATTACATTTTACATTGATATTTTACATACCTTATCTCGATGTAATCCTTCATCATTTTTATTACGCTTTCCGACAGCTTCTCCATCGCTTCCGCCCATTAATTCCAATATTTTGCTGAAGGCAGTGCACAATGTTTGGCGGAAATCTCATTAAAAGAAAAAATACGTTTTCCATTATAATTAATGTCCATGTGTCACGCTCGAGCCCTATTCGACGTAAATTCCATCGTCGGGAATGATTAACGTCGCGCATTGAACGCGTGACAATTATTCGTGCAGCAAACTTTCACAGATATATCTCGATTCGAGAATCGCACGCACTCTTCTTCTCGCTTGGTACGCGCGGTAGCAAAACGGCTTTATCGTAAAACGCTTCGCTTCATTATTTCATGTCGCAGTACCTCGACCGGACGCAATAACGTTCATTTCTATGCAATAAAGTTATTGCGCGCCACGTCATAGTTCAATGAAGTGATTTCCTCAATAATGCGTTGAAATTTCCACGACACGCCGTCGATCTGCATCCGTCCGGCGAAGTTTCGCAAACGGTTATGCCTCGCGCGACGAAACTACAACGCGATGATAACTTTTACGGAATAATCGGCAAATTGTCGAGTGTTGCGCTGGATATCGCGCGGTGATACGCGCTCGCGGACGCGGGCACAGAAAATATATAGAGCGCGCCAGTGGAATATAATGCTTGCGAATTGATTCAATGCTGAAATTCACAATTTCAGCGAAAATATCTTTCACACAACTCGTACCAGTTATTTTGCGTCCGAAGATTCCGCGCGAGGAATTCATTTTTCATTTAACGTCCGACATACGAACGTCAGTTTGCATCAGAAAAACTGAAAAATACGTAATCTGTAGTTCTACGCAATCTGTGCAACTGACAATAGAGATGCATACAATCTATGCGTGCACCACTCACCGACTTCCGAGAACTCCTCCATTTTTAGCCATATAATTATTCAGAATTACAATTTATTTGTGTATACTTATAGTACACACAAGGAGAGAGATCATTACACTAAAATAGGGCATCTTGGGCGATATATTTCTTCTAGAGATCCCAACTCCGGAGACACATAGTTCTGTTATTGTGAACTATTATAACGATGACTACTCGAGTTTCCATTCTAGTCGTGAATCGTGACGGATATGTGTAGTTGTAACGTGGCCTCAAGTTATGCCGCGACGTGCACCAGACATTTATTACTCTTACCTTTACTTTTGCCATTATAACTCATTAATATTCTACGCGTCGTTTGCCGAACAGATGCCGGGGAACACGACGGCGGGCAGCACGCTGTTAGACGAGGATCTCCATCGAATTATCGTAGAGCGCAGGGAAGAATGTTTCAAGATGAGGGTTATGAACACGACGCCGCTACCGGGTAAAGTATCTAAATAAATAAACATATATATATATATATATATATATATATATATATACAGTGTGTCCCATAAGTTCGGCAACGGCAAGAAACTCGGCGGGGGAGCATTTTAGAGAAAAATGTTTCGAATAAAATTGTAAGGCTTAAAAAGTCGCATTTAATGACAGTAGTTATTTGACCTAAGATGACGCCAAGGTCAGGACAAAGTCAACTTTGCTTTTTTAGATAGAAATACATATTTTTTTATTACGGCATTTTATTATACGTGAAAAAGCAAACAACTTTTGTTTGAAAAAATTTTTTATACGACCTCTATTTTCTAAGATATTTACGTAAATATCTACAAAATTATTGGTTTTAATAATTTTTTACTTGAATTCTATTAACTTTACCGAAAAATATTAAGAGATACAAATTGCTTATTTTGTTTTCAAAGAGCTCTGAGAATTTTTTCAGAATTTTGTGTTAACTTTTTAGTACTTCAAGAAAATGCAAGAAAATGCAGTACTAAAAAATTAATATAAAATTCTGAAAAAATTCTCAGAGCTCTATGAGAACAAAATAAATAATTTTTATCTCTTGATATTTTTCGGTAAAGTTGATAGAATTCAAGTAAAAAATTATTGAAACCAATAATTTTGTAGATATTTACGTAAATATCTTAGAAAATAGAGGTCGGATAAAAAATTTTTTCAAACAAAAATTGTTTGCTTTTTCACGTAAAATAAAATGCCGTAATAAAAAATATGTATTTCTATCTAAAAAAGCAAAGTTGACCTTGTCCTGACCTTGGCGACGTCATCTTAGGTTAAATAACTACTGTCATTAAATGCGACTTTTTAAGCCTTACAACTTTTATTCGAAATATTTTTCTCTAAAATGCTCCCCCGCCGAGTTTTCTTGCCGTTGCCGAACTTATGGGACACACTGTATATATAAAATATATATTTGAAAATAAGAGAGGAATCCCCCGGGTTCCTGGAAGGGGGAGGGAAAATCACGAATATAGGAATGCGAAGGATAAGCGACGCCCTTGTATCTGTGCGCCGCGAGTATCGTCTTAATATCGATTTTATCGGAGCCACTTTGCTTTATCTCGCCACTCAATAACTAAAAACTCACAGTCACGTTGAAACTTATCATAAACCGGCCAATTTATAACAGCTTACGTATAGTTCCATTAACAGATTAAAAATATCTGTCAACGCGCACTTCAACTGCCGATCGATCGGTAGATTTTGTGTACGAGTCTGTGCGCACGGTGTTTCGAGTGGTGATAGACATCCTAAAACGAAAATATCAGTGATATAGCGCGCATGTGTCGATATGACACACACACACATACACACACACACATATGCGCGCATGCAACGCAGATAACACGATTGTGTATTCCACGTGAAAATTAATACGATACTGTATATTGCGGCAAAACTACACTTGTTATATAATACAATCAATTAAAAGTACACTTTATTAAAACACTACATATACACGATATCGAGAGGGAAGGGGAGAGCGAGAGAGAGAGTGAAAGAAAAAGAGAAAGAAAGAGAGAAAGAAATGTTTTTTCTCTCTAATGATTCGTTTCTATGTTCTTTTTCTCTCTCTCTCTCTCCCTCTCTCTGTCTCTCTCGCAAATGGCGAACAGAAGGTCGTGTATAAAATCTCTAAAGAAGCTTTCCGTTATCTTCACTTGTTCTTCTTCGACTTGATCGCCGCACTGTCTTTCTTTGTGCACACGTGCGATCCGAACAAGAGCCTCTTGAGCTTCCGAAGAATAAACAGCACGACCAAAAGCACCGCAACTATCACAAACAGTAAGAAGGCGTAAACGTCTAGTAAGTGACGTTGCCACCAATGGAGCTGTATGGCTGGTGATTGAAGGAAGTTTCCGTGTCTTCCGACGTATTCCACCCAGTAGATAGCCGTATCCAGGGCGCTCATAGGACGATCCCGGAACAATTTCGAGAGTTTCCGTACGTTTTCGCTGAAACGAGCAACAGAGAGAGACGAGTTCGCGGGAAATCGATTCAGCCGCAGGATTGGGAAGTAACGCTTTACTTGTAACGTTGTTACCATTGCAAGTTACACGTTTTTTTTTTTTTTTCAGCAACGTTTTCGATAACTGAATCGTGACAGCAATTGTTTTTTTTTTTGTATCCGTTACAAATAATTAACGGTGACACAATAACATTCCTTGATTAACGAATGCAATCGTTACTTCGTACATGCCGAATTTGTCTGCAAACAGAAAAACGTCATTCTTGCTGGGTGGGGAAAAACGACCAGTCAATTTGGTTTCTTTTCCCTCAAATAATAGTTATCTTCAACAAAATATACTTTTTTTATAATAGTCTCAAAATATACTCATAATGAATTTTAGAAGAGCCTATTAGAAGAAACATTAACTTTAAAACAAACATACTTGATATAACGTTTACTTGAATGCAATATGCATTTTTCTGTGTGCACATGGGATGGCCGGCAGCGAATCATAAAATGAAGGTGAAAGTCTTGAAGACTTGGTTGAGAAAATAACGGACAAAAAAAAAAAATTGAGAACGCAATTTCCTCGATCCCGTTTCAATCGAATGCGCTCCTTCGCGAAATACCAGACCGTTTAGTGTCGAAAGCAAGAGAGCACACGATCGACAACGTGTTTTCACCAGCGTTACCAAGGCTACGGTCTGTCCAATGCCAAGCGGCATCTCGGTATCTACTCGCGCTGAAAAGCGCGTCAAACGTTCCACTAGATTTTGTATTTCTCTTCCTCTACTCTCGTGCCGCGAAGATAAAGTGTTTCCTCCTTTATTCCCGCGCTCTTATTCGTGGAACATGCGCTCCACGTGGATTTCACGTAGATGAAAAAACGATCTGTGGAATTTAAAGTACATACCGATTGACTAGAGTTGATCCGCGATATGCGTTATTCGGGAGTTAAGCAAGACTCAATGGCGAGCACGCTCTGTTTGTTCCGCGATATGTAACGGTGCAACCGGTGGCGGATCGATACCGCGGGCGGGCTAATAAGATTTAAAGCAGCGAGCCTCGAGGCTTTTGAAGTCCTTTTAACATGTGGCCGCTGGTTGTACAACTTTACTGCATTAACTTACATCCAGGCGGAGTCGCGTTGCTCTCGCTAAACAAAGTTATTCTATTCGCCGATGGAAATAAATTTACGACCATGAGGTTAAACGAGTCAAACAAATTAGAGTAAAATCGAAAAATATACGTGTAAATAACGGATGATAAGTGAGAATGCAATGGGGATAGACGGAAGAAAGTAAAAAAGAATATAGCAAAAAGACATAATTGGTCATAGTTATGCAAAATGATTCAACTCATAAAATTATGATTTTTGAGGTTTTGTTTTTTTGTCAATAGATAGTCCCTACATCTTTCTACATGAAACAAAAAAGACTCAAGCTTTATGGGCGTCTAAAATTAATTGAAAACTTCATCTTCTACTAGTTGCAACATTTTGTACTTGTTGCGTCTTTTTAACGAATATCTGATAGGGAAGAAAATTGAACTTATTAAAAATTGAACCATACTTGACTTTTTGAACGACTGCAAAGGACCTCAGAGAGTGCCATCTATCTTTTTAACCCTCTACTGCTCAAATTAATTTCTTATGTTTAACAAATTTTTCTTGTACTTAGAATGTTTAAAACTAAAGTACTCAACATATATAAAGTGAAATTTTACTTTCCTAATTTTTTATTTTCCCAAAATAGATTTGTGACTTTGAGGTTATGTTGAGTAGTTCCTGTCGCTGCAAACATACTAAAAAAAGACAGTCATATTGTAACTTTCACGTCACGTCGATCAAGACAGGAACAACTTTCATATTGGAGATAAATAACGAGAAAACTGGATTGTGATTCAAATGGAAAGTAAAGAGTTAAATCATGCGTCAAATTTTCATCTTTATTTTTCTCGAGACGTACTTTATATGAGTTGGATTATTTTTGCACAACTACGACCAATTTCCTCTTATACAACGTTATCGCATTATGATGATTTCTGAGAGAGTAACTACTTGCATACAAAAATATTGGAATGTCGACTGTCTGAAACTATCTGCCTCTGTCTGATGAGATTCTATATGTAGCACATTCTGTGTGTTTGCGGTCACGACACAATCAATGTTATGATTTCATTAATCTCCATTAAACACGCCACGATTAGCAACAGGATGACGGTGTGACGCTTACGTTTTCGCTTCCTCGCATCCATCGCCTCGAATACTCACCGATAAGTAGGATCGTTCAGAATGCTATTCAGCGCCGACGTTAATTTCTCCTCGGTGACATTTTTTATCGAGTTCAGTGAAATAGCCACCTTCTTCTTCACGTAGGACTTTATGTTAACACTCTGATCGCCAAACAGAGGGATGCCGATCATAGGGACTTCGTAATTGATCGCCTCCTGCGTTCCCATTAGTCCGCCGTGCGTGATGAAAGCTCGTACGTTTTTGTGTTCTGCAAGAATTCGAGAGCGATGTGTTTTTCAGTGCAAAAAAGTCACAATCTGGCGTCCGACGAATATAGAACAAAGAAACAAAGAAAAAAAATAAGTAGGGGAATAATTTGAATAATCTAAGACGAAGGTACAAATTCCCGAACACGTACCTAATCCTATACGTTCTTGTTCTTCTAAGTCTTAAATGTATTTAGATCATTATAGATTTATAGAATATTTAAATCTCTCTCTTCAACATGGAATGTATATATATATTTAATATGTGTATATATATATTTTTTTATATTAAAAGTTTAAATATTTGTATTTGAAGACCAAAACAATGAGAATGCGTAAGCTTAGATATATGTATCTGGGTATCAGTATTTGTGCTCTCTTAAAGTGATTTAGCAAGAATGTTTTTGAATAGATCAATAAAAAGGGCGTTTTACCAATAATCAGTGAGAATTCGTTAACTTTCGGTAGAAACACTTCCACTTCACTGAATTGTCTTACATTTCACTGATTTTAAACAATAGAAGTAAGACTTTAGTGCTAAAGTTGGTAGTGTAACAATTTGCTGTACGCTGTAGCCAAATCCAATTTTCTATGTTTGCGGCGATGAAATTAACAGCTCTCATGCATCTTGCAGAGACATGATACTGTCTCTGTGTTTACAAAGTCAATATAATAGGATCACAGATAATAGGTTCGCGGAACGTATTAATAATGGGAACATTCGTTACTACTGATTGAAACTTTCAGCGAGACTCTACTGATTGCAGCGCTAAAATTATAACTGAACTATCATTTGTAAGTGACACATTTCAGTGAGAGAAATATATTGATTGAACTTTAAGAGAGTACCTTAAAGCTGAAAGTATCCTTTCGTTCAAATAAATGATCGCGACGCTTTCGAACGTTCGGATACTTCAAGAATAAATCTCAACGACACGTGACGCCATTATTGAACGTTAATTTTCAAGACTCGCAATTTATCCTTTTCAAGCGCAGTTGGAATGATTTAAGTTTCTTTCCAATTACAAACAGAGCGTCTGTTGCTTTTCCTCGCAAGTTACGATTCTAATTTCACTTGATTCGCAGTCGTGTTTTCGAAAATTCGCCGAGCGAACGCGCGCGCGCGCGTCGTCATAAATAAGAAGTTAAAAATTTCGCGCGAAATTTTCATCGAGCGAGAATTTTGTCGGAAAGTGGCATTTTTCGTGAAGTTACTCGATTTATATGCAAATGCCGGCGCGCGCAAAACGCGCGAGAATTCACACGGCATACAAATGGCTGTTCTAACAACGATTAATAAGAAATGAGCGTATTTATCATTCTGACGAACTGTGATTACGTACTGAGGACGGCGATTTGTGGGAACCAAGATTGTGTCATGACGTTGCTCGGTAATCCTGGCAGTAGGTCTTCTTTTTTCGCGACCTTCATCAGCACGCGAACTGGCGCGATCTTTTTGAACGACATGTAGAATGCTTCTATCAATTCCTTAGGGAAAGTTTCGATCCTCACCATAGAACCGAACGTGAAGTACACGCAGCCGTTCGTGCTCTCGTCTAGCCATTTTTGCACTTCCTGCAGACAAACCCCTTTAGAATGAATAATTCGCGATTAATCCTATTCGGGTACAATGAGCTGTCGTAAGATTTTCAATTGCATAACATTTCAAAGTAAAAAAATTTCTGAAAAGAAAATGTCATTCGGCTTCTTTTTGATATTTTCCTTGGAAAAAATTTTTTAAATAAAATCTCTTTAGGGTGTTTTGTGTGTGTATGTCGCGTGGAATTTTCACAATGAGATATATTTGAATTCGATAAAAGAAGAGATCTCGTCAGATTGTGATAAAAATATACGGTATTTTCTTACGGTTATTGCAATAATTATTTTCAACATATTTTTATATTTCTTTTACGCACGGATAACCAACGTCAGTGAAATCAATGCGATATTTTCAGAAAATTTCAATAGAATTTCCACGTGAATGTCTAAATTGATATAAACAGCGCATATTTTGTTATCGACGTGCGGGTCAAAGAAAAATATTCTGTCGGAAACGCGCGTTTTTTATCTACTACAATTTTTAACCTTTAGCCGCAAAGCCCACATGCCTTTCGTTTCCCCTCCGTTTTGATCCTTTCCACATTCTATCAATTTAAACGGCAAACTTGATAGTTCGTGTGAAGGAGTGGCCGTTTTTCATCTATCAAGTCTCCTGATCCCATTTCCCGCTCGAGTCGAACGAAGAGGAGACAAATGGAGCTGCATTCGCAACGATACTAACGATAAATCGCCTCGATTCTCGTCGCACCTCATCGCACCCGGGAAAAGCTCTGGGACATACGCGTTGCGGATAATTGAGAAAGCCAATTTGTTCAAACGTACCGGCGACAGTGGATCAACGTCATCCTTGACGTGCAAACCGCCCACCTCGACTATAGCGGAGGTGTACGGTCTGATTCCGTGCAACGCGGGATGTGAGTTGACCAAGTACAAGGATATGTCGCCGTACAGGTCCATGATGGATGCGTCTTTGATACCGAAATGCTTCTTCACGTATTCCACCTGGAAGCTCGTGTAGTAGTGGATCTGTGCGGAGATCATGTGTGACATCAGAAAGTTGAGCAGACGCTCCTCGAAGTTCATGTGTTGCCCGTACGTGGAGAAGAGGCCCGGGATGAAGCTGGGATTGGCCACATTGCCGGACAACTCGTTGAGCCAGTCATGGAAGACGCTGGTTACTGTGGCGACTATCGGGATTTTGAGATGACGGCCGAAGGCCAAGAAACACGGTGCCATGAACACCTATATACGCACAATCCGTCGGTCCATCGATTAATTAATTACTCGCCGAGTCGCGTTTCTTAATCGCTCGCGATCGCTGTTATCGTCGAGACACGTTTTGTTTCGCGCATTGAGCGAAGATGCGCAGGTTTTACGCATGTGGATGAATCAACGGCTACTTGGAGATGCGTTCGTGTTGAGCCGCACTTGTTAGCCTCCTTAACGCGACTGGTCGTCTATTATGATGACACTTGCATCACGACAGCGACGATAGAAATAAACGCGACGATCTGTCAGGAAATATACGACGGAAAAATGGTTCAAATGACGATGACGCACTTATATCGTTTATTAATATCAATTATTAATATCAATGATGATCAGTGAGGATTTCAAAGAGATGATTACGTGGACGACCAACTTGAAAAAATATCGATGCGTAGAGACGATCTTCACCAAGGCAATCACGTTATCCTTCTCGTATTTCTCGTACAAATACATCTTACGTAAACGTGTGTCGCTTTGTTTTATCAAAAACGGGAAACCTAACCACGCATACGTAAAAATCTTCTTGCAAATTTTTCCGATATTTTTAAGCCTCTAAATCCAGGTATTAAGGTACAGCAATGTTCACTGAAATTTTTCTGAACGAAACGAACTCGTGAGTTTAATTATATACAAGCTACGGATCTTTTGTATCAGGCGAATAATTTACTTTAGTTGATTGCATCGACAGGTTAATTTCTACTGAAAATGTCAACTTTAAAATTTTGTATCGTTTTTGTATATTGAGCAATGCTCCAATTCATTCTCGTATGTGTTTTTACTGTACAAGAGCATTTGTAATTCTGTGCAACCAATACAACGTAAATTTTTATTTAACATTACTGACACTATCTTGTCTTGGAAAGAATCGGTTTACATACTGTGTAGTGACTTGCTCTAACCGCTGAATAAAACTCCACAAGTTCTTGGTCAATTTCTATGCAGTATTTTTGCAACTAGTTAGCATACATTAGCACAAAACAATGACTGGGATCTCTACGCAAACTGCATGCATTTTTACTTTTAAACTTCTACACATGTGATTTAATGAGACGTAGTGTCATAGTACCGATCACCGGTGACCGTCACGGTATTCGACACGTTCACAGTTAACTAATAAGCCATAAATAATTACCAAAGATACGGTAAATGAATGCAAATCGAAACACATCTGTCACTTCGTTTTATTGGCTTCCTATCGGCCGTATAAGCGATTTTTCAGATTACATGCTCTTTCTACATGTTCCATTAATTATATTTCATACGTGATTCAATGTGACGCGGTAATATCGTATCGAGATGAGCAAAATTCGCACGCGGCGAGTCACGCGATTAACGCACGATTGAATTTTGCAGTGCGATTTGTCGGCGCGTTCGAAAACAAATAAAGGTTCGTTAGAGAGCCCTTAATACCGATGATAGATACGCGTATGACATGAGACGGATTGCATCGCGCAACAAGTACCGTACAATTTATACTGGGAGATTCAAACGCGCTCGCACTTTGTTGCACTGAGTGCGGCAATTTCACGTGCCATTATATCTATTCGTTATAGTTGCACTTTCTGCTCTGCCTTGTTTCTCCTTCTGGCCCTAAAGCCCGTATGTACAATCATTTCACTTTATAGTGCACGCCAACGTGGGTGAATACGCGCGAGCGAATCTGTCGTAAGAACTGTTGTTTTTACGCGAAATTGACTTATATCACGTTGATATAACAATAACGTGTTCAATCTTATCGTTACGATGGCAAATTTCAGCTGTAAAAAAATTAAGTTACGCTATTTTAAAGCGTGTATAGTATAGGTCTTGAAAACTCTATACTTCCATGCGTTACATTGAAATAAAATCAGACAAGAAAAATTAAATCTCAGGGTTACGTAAAGTTTATCGCACAAATTGCACACAACTGGACTTAACTGAATAAAAACCGAGTCTGATCGACAATCTGACAGTTTTAGCTACAGAATTTAATCAATACTGAAAAGCCTGATAAAACACCGTTGTCTGTGTAACATGAATGTTTTTTCATTATCTAAAAGTCAATCTAACTGCATGATACAAGTGATTTATCTCGAAATAATTTATCGTTGAAATCGGAAGGTAAATACTAACGGCAATGTATCGTATCGGTCTTATAATTGCTTCAAAGAACTACCTTTACACTGAAATAGAGTTTGTTCAAAAATAACTCAGATTTGTTTAAATAAAAGATTCATCCAACATTGTCAAAAGGTTCAAAAATATATATATCTAAACAATCAAAACAATTCTGTGAGTGGTGAAATAAAATTAAATAATTCTAATTTATAAACTGCATCACATTTTCATGAATCGTACCGCTGTTTATCGCAGTATATTATTTGTCGTTGTAGCGTTATCGAACTCGCACGACTCGCGTTACGTTATGTAACACTCGTACATACACGTGCGCATCGGAACCGTGAGTCATGCTTCAGTGTGTTCCGTTGTCGCGTTACTTTCCAAAAGTTCGCACTCAAAATGATGCATCGATAGTTGTCGCGAGAGTTCGAGCTCCGCTGTCAGTCGCGTTAAGTAGTGAACTACGAAAGTCCTTGATTTTCCTTTTATTTAGCGCACAGTATGTATATTGGGGCCAAAAATTCACAGCCCAACCCGCGCCTAAAGATTCGTACATTATGAAACAAAAATCGATTGGAACAACGAGAATCAAGTTGAGCAAACTTAATTGGATTATACATGACTAACCAATTGCCTTAATTCTTTCAGCGACATTTTAGTGTTCGTATAATCTCTTTCATTTATATAAAACGAGCTAAATATTCAGTAAAATGGACTAATCACGATGTTGATTTGACTATTCTGAAAACTAATGGCAATCAAATGAATTTTCGAATCGTAGCGACGAGTAAGAAGTTTAATTTGACTCTATTCCCAAGTTGAATGAACTGCATACATTATCCAAATAAATTATGTAGTATTTCACTTAATTTTTCCTCTAAGTAATATATACCGTGATAGATCGGTGATTTCAAGAATGTCTTTATAAATCAACTTCTCTATTACTTTTATTTTTATTATTAAAAATATATACATCTTTATCTTCATTATCCAAAATATATATATATGCATTTTTATTACCTAAAAATTAATAATTTTAGTTTAACAATAAAACAACTATAATAGCTAACGATGCCAAAAGCCAGAAAAAACTCCTCCAATAAGGGTAGATTTGTACGTTCATATAGGCAGGGCATATAGTCGCATATTATAGATTTCAAAAGGAAGTTGTTTGCTTTTATCACGACAGAAATTTATCTTTCGTAAGCGAGCAAAATAGATAGCACAATCTATCTATAACCGTCGAGTCATGTATCAGAACTTTGTATCAGAACGTTGTAATCGATTCGAAAATCTTGAAAAAAATATTGAAATGATTTCTTTTAGTTAAAGAAATCTTGCAAACGTTCGATTATCAAAGTCATTAGAGTTCCACTCTATGTTTAGTAGTTTTACTTATTCTCTGATTTACTTAACTTTCACATTCAAAGACAAAACTATTTGTATTATGCAGTTGGATTGACTTTTTTCGTTAGTCGAAAGAACATTTATAGTGTCCACATACTACATTTTAGTTTCTATTGACCTTTTACCGTTGACTAAATTTTTTAGTTAGTTTTTTTAGTATTCCTACATCAAATTGTTGAGCAGATTTGATTTTTCTTTAATTTGATTCGATTATAGTTGATGCAATAAAATTTACTCAACTCAGAGACTCATCTTAAGATTCGTTTTAAGCCTGTATCAGACTACCGACTGAATAAGCCGACTGTCTCACTGTGATGGATTCTCTATAATAAGCTATTAGTCATAAATCGCAAGTCGCAAATTATTGCGGTTATTACTTATAGCTTATTGTAGAGAATCCATCGCAGTGAGACAGCGATTTTAATTGAAAGAACATTTATAGTGTCCACATAACTACATTTCAGTTTCTATTGACCTTTTACCGTTGACTAAATTTTTTAATTAATTTTTTTTAGTCTTCCTACATCAAATTGTTGAATAGATTTAATTTTTCTTTAATTTTTTAATACCAATCATAGTCGACTATTTTCGAAAATAATTGACTGCCGTGCAACATGTGCAATTTGACGCAATACACTATTACATGGAAACTGGTACTTCAATATCAACTTAGTATGACGCAAAAGCCATTAAAATTAATGGCTTTACACTGACGCTGCACTTATTGTCATCAAGAACTTATTTTTTCTGTCTCCTTCTCTCTCTCTCTCTCTCTCTCTCTCTCTCTCTCTCTCTCTCGACTGAAAAGTGATTGGAAGTTTGCGGTTCAGTCTTCAATAAAATCTGATGTTGCATTATTTGTGAGCTAACGAACGCGTAGAGACGAATGACGAGTAAAGAGACGAGTAAAGATTGATTAATTAATTGATCATAATCAACACTTTTACCGCGTTACACGGGAGATGGCAGAAATCAGTCAATTAACGTCTCGTTAAAAGCGATAATAATTTTAGTTTAACGAGGACGAGTATTTGCTTTCAGTCCGCTTGTGATTTATCTAGTTTTACTAATTAAGTGTCTGAATGATACCGAATTGATATGTTTACTATCGCAGCGGGTTATCGATTGCTCACATATACTTTCCGTTGTAATAAGATTTAGTTTCAAGCAAAAACATTAATACACTTCGTTAATATATTTCACAATATCTTCAAGTGAAACGCAGTTATCACGTATGAAGTTGTTAGTTTATACCATTTACTGATAGCTCATCTGTTTTCTACGCTCGCTTATAACATACTGTGACTCAATATTAAGTATCGTTTTTTTGCAAGTGCTTAACTGTTTACTTGATTCGGTTTACTCGATCTTGTTTTTTTCCAGTGTATAGACTTATATAACCTGTACCACAGATATTCGATCTTTATCTAGTTTCACTCCTGTCGGAGAAAGTTTTACTGTTCCTAAAACAGCTTATAATACCTAAGAAAAAGCATTAAAATTATATAACAAATTTCAATTTGTTATATCCTCTAAACCAATGTCGTCCCTTCCACTTAATTATTTTTGCAAATTACTTCTAACTTTACTATCACCTTTACAATACATATCAATTTTAACAAATTCAGTGAATTGTAATCTTTTATGCATATTTATTAATGATTTTTAAACAGTTACTTTTGAAAAACAAGCACTTTTTAGAACAGTCCGAACACAAATAACCCTAATTGTCACTGGGAGAATTAATAAATGTCAAAGTCTTATTAAAGTTTAATATATATATAAGCAACGAATAGTTGCGCATCTAAGATATTATTACTTGCCAGTTCGATCGTCTCGACGCGTTTACGCTGAATAAAAGTCCGCGAAATCCTTCGTAGAATCTGCGTAGTACGATTCCGACCGCACAAGAAAGAAAATTAAGAGTTGCGACGCGAAGCGATTAAGAAGTTGTCTTGCGACATACGCGTGAATACGAACTTAAAAATAAAATTGAAATTAATAAAATTAATGAAGAAATAAATTGAACTAAGTAATAAAAAAAATTATTTTTCATTATTTAAGTTTATTAAAAGATATGAAATAAAAAAAAGATGAAACTTGATCATACTTGCGCGTTGATTATACCTCTGTAATAAGAATATCGTAGGGAGGATCCTGCGGCGGATTCTTGATCAGATTTTGTATTGCCGGATGGCTCAGCAATTCGCAAATCTGAGTTCCGGCCATGTCGGTCAAGTGCGCCATGGAGAAACCGCTGAATGTACTGGCCTCCGCCGCGGAGATATTATTCCGAGTAGCGTGCATACTGCCTAATATACTGATATCCGTGTAATTCGGTATCGACTTCTTCTGCGGGAAGTGCGATACCACGTCCACCTGATGACCACGTTGCGCCAATCCTTTCATCAGAGGTTGCATCATGACCCAATGACTCGGGCCATGAAGCGGGAATAAACCAAGAATCCGGTATCCATTGGCAATTTGGTCGCAGGTCACCAAGATCACGAGAAGAATTGACAGTACCTTCATATTGACTTAAACAGATCAATCGCTTCCCCGTGTTTCAACAAATCTTACATTCGAGATAAGGATCCTTAGCACACCTTACGTAATCTCTTACTACACGCGGTGTGTGTATTTTTGTGTATGTGTGTACGTGCACACTGTAACTATTCAATTCCGGAGGAGTTACGCTCCTAGCTGCATCTGCAAATCCGTCATGAAAAGAAAATATTACGAAAGTGAAATCGAAATAAAGATGTAGATGTAAAATCAAATTAAAATAAAATGAGAAAATAGCGTATAAAAGCCTAGGCACAGGTGTAAAAGTGCAAACAAATTTTTTAATAATCTCAAAATATATTACAAATAATACGTTTCGACCTGTTTTACGTCCTTTTTAGTAATCTTGTTTTTACAAATAGAGCATTCGCAGTCAGTTAAACATTTCGGTGGTTAATAAATAATTCGCACGCTCATAATCTAACTCGCAAAATGCACGATGACATAATCTCAACGAAAAATTGAATTTCTTCTCTCTCCAGAACCGTCAAAAAAGGTCAAGAACTACAACGTTTTAGTGGACGATGCAGATCCGATTGAAACTCCCATAATAAGTTAAAATGAAATACAAAGAAATGTCAATCTGCATAAAAAAATTAAAAACGAAAAAAAATAAATTCTTTGAATCGCAGTGAACGGAGAGAGCTAAGAAATAAGATCCACCTTTAAATAAGATTACCTTTAAATAAAAATATTACGATATAATTACTTTTGGTGTTTTCTTCTTACGTTTCGAAAAATTATTGAGAACCATGATATATATTGATAATTACACGCTCATGACGCGTTATCTGATTTAATGTTTGATCATCTGTCAGATAAAATCTATATGACTAGGTAAAATGATATAACTGCTTATCTCTTTTCCTCTTCTGGATTCAATTTCATTACAAATATATGGAAAAAATAATTTTAAAAAGGAATATAATCTTTTTTTGGTATAGAAGGATAAGATAAAATATATATGCATATAGATATGTAATTTCTCTACTACTTGCTTATGAAGGAAATTCTTCGAGGCCAGGACTCGCATAAGATCTATAATCAGTTTGTATCAAGTTGTAGTAATCAGTTTTAATAAGTTTTTAATGAGAAATTTTTAATGAGAAATATGATACTATAGGAATTTTTTATATCTCTGATGCTTTTTATGTTCGATATTCTTGTGCACCTTGAAAGATAAAATTTACATGACGACTCTATGATGCAAGAGTAATTCAATGACACATCAATTTTGTTCCACGTGAATACCAGACAAATTAACGTTTTTCTCTTCTTTTTATGTTTTCACGTTGCTTCTGCACGTGCCATATTAGATGGCATTATTGTATCATATGTTACAATTGCTGATTAGATCTTATGCGAGTCCTGGCCTCGAAGAATTTCCTTCATGAGCAAGTAGTAGAAAAATTATTAGTATCTATATGCATGTATATTTTATCCTATCCTCCTATACCAAAAGATTATATTCTCTTTTAAAATTATTTCTTCCAGTACAAAATAGGACAATGTTGAATCCATTCACATTTTCCGACCGAAAATGGCTATTGCGGATCTCTTTGCGAATCTCTAGTGTCTACTAGATGCAAATGTATCAAGACGTTTGCTTTACATTTCTAGGAATAAAATCTCTTTCAGAACGAGTGAAAGAGCGTCAAAATATTATATTATTTTTAATCATATGAGTGAATGTTTTATCGAAATTCAAAGTGAATTCTGACTCGTTCGTCGATTCTAAGCGAAGCAAACTGTATGAGTGAAGAATTCAAGTAACCCGACTATCACACGGTTTTCACTTTCGAGTGAAGTTTTACCTGAAGAAATTTAGAGTTCCTCAAGGAGGAACTAACGAATGTGTTTGTATTTGTTTTTATTTTTGTTAAAATTTTATGTTATTGAAAAAAATAGTACGGAAATACGACCTGTTGGCTTCTGAAGGACCGCGATGCCTATGTATATTATGCACATCCAATCTGACTGACGCACAAGTGCTATAATTCTAACGCTCCGAACTCAACGGCACAATACACCAAACTGACGATGTACAGCATACAGCGCAGCAGAATCTGCTGTTGATTTTACTCACTGTGCGATAACAACGCGATAATAATACACCAACAAGTATTATCTGTCAAAAGAAAAAGCACACTGATCGCGTTTCAAGATATTTGCTTTTTATCGAGGTCCGGCACGAGATACAGTCTTCTGTGCATACCACGGTCAATTGGGCACTACAAGCTGACTTCTCCCGTCAAAGGAAAGACACTCGATGGAGGAGATGAGCGCTAAGTGGGAGAAACATATACCAGTTCCTCGGTCTTGTATAGTCAGTGTAAAGAATCGAAGTTGGTTGTGTTTATTTACCGAGATATAGATATATTACTAATACACTGTGCTTTTCTTATCCACGTATCTTGTATTCTGCAAAATCATCTTCGATATTCTAGGAGTCATGTTATTCTCTTGCAATCATTTCTAATAGTAGTTGCAATTGAATTGCGTCAATCGCCAATTAATTGAAATAATATATTACAACTCGGACACAGTTCATCAAAATCACTTGATAATAGAAAATAATAAAGCAAATAAGAACCTATTTGTTCTTATAATTTAACAGCCTGACACTTTAACAGAATTTTATTGTTGTAACGAAAAATTAACGATAAGAACCTATTCACTACTGAAGACAGCGGTGTCTATATTTAATTTTACACATTTGACTGGCGCACAAAGTTATAATTCTAACGTTCCAATTTTAACGATATATTAAACTGACGACGTACAGCATTTTATTATTATTCACTGTGCGATAACGTGATAACAATTTATAAATAAAAGATTGTCTGCCAAAGAAAAAAACACATTAAGGCGCTTCAATATATTTACTATTTATGGAAGTCCGGAACGAGATTCATTACTCAAATAAATTTGGAAAAATACAAAATAGACTAAATATAAACAAGGACGAAAACTTAAATAATGTCTTTTCAGTTATATTTTTCGTTTATACAAATTTATTTATAGATAATTATTAAGGCTCCTGAGCATTCGTCTATCTCTTTTTAATAACGTCAGAAACGAGGAAACGCATGCTAAAAATTCTTGCGAAATACATTGAAAGTAAAAAGATATATCCGTAAAACGACACTTACATCCAAATTTGTTTTGATAATTTGTTAAAACTAGTTTATCACTTAGTAAAAATGTTATCAATGTTAAAAAATATTTTTCATAAAATATTTTTCATAAAATATTTTTCATAAAATATTTTTCATAAAATATTTTTCATAAAATATTAAATATATATAACGAAAACAATTTTTCACAAATTTTAATTGAGGGAATGATTTAGACAGGAGGCATTTCGCTCGACGGACGCATCGCGTCTCTTGGATCCAGATAAGATATATATATTATATCTTCTAATATTTACTAATAAAGTTAGGCAAATATTTTTGCAATCCACAGCTGCAGAGAAACTCTTCGACTTTTTTGTCAGTTTCGTTCATCTTGAGCCACTGTCACTTTGGTCACTTCAACAACGACGCAACTCTCTACGAGATTATGCGCGAGAAAGCCATTGTCTACAATCTCGCTTTAAGACGTAAGCCGTAAGAAATTGACCAATCACAGTCGATTATTCTTCTAAAAATCAACCATGATTGGTCAATTTCTTACGACTTACGTCTTAAAGCAAGGTTGTGGACAAGGGCTTATGTGCGCGAACATATTGTAAGACAAAAAACTAGCGACAAAAAAGTTGAAGAGTTTCTCTGCAGCTGTGGATTGCAAAAATATTTGCCTAACTTTATTAGTAAGTATTAAAAGATATAATATATAGATCTTTTCCTGGGTTTAAGAGACGCGGTGTTTTGCTACACCAAGGGAAAAACTATTTTAAAATCAACAAATATTTTTTTGATGGGTGCCATTAACATATTTACTTAAATCTAAATTCTCTTTATTTAAATCAAATATTGTTTACCTGATTTAAGTAAAGGAAACATTTCAAAAGTATTTTGCTGAAAAATCAAAATTAAAATAGTTGATAAATAATTGATAATGATTAAAATAATTGATAACATTCTTTAAACAACATTCTTTAAATGCGGTTTGTTACAATATTGAGCATTATTTTGTTTTTAAACAACGTTAAAATTTTTTACTAGAGTATTTCATAAATTTATACATTCGCGAATCACAAACATAACATTTATTCAGAATACATTTTTAATCCTAGCAAGTTTAGCAAAAATATTAATATAAAACAAAAATACAGTTTGCTTACTGCAGAAAGTAGAACCAACTTTTCCTTTAATAAAGTTTTATAATATTCTCGTAAAGAGAATATGAATTTTTCCTTGGAGTACATGATAATGAGTTTTTCTCAAATTTGTGATGAGGATATTTTATGACTATTATCGAAAAAAAAATCTTTATTGAAGATAACCATTATTTGAAAGAAGAAAGGAAAGCAAACTGAATAATCGCTTTTCTCAAGAAAATATTTTTCTGTGTGCAGATCAATTTTGCACGCGGAAATATTTCGTAATATTTTAAGTCACTCCCAAGACGCGTTCGATCGGAACGCGGTCTTCATGAACCCGAGATGCATAAGTCAGTCCCTTTGATCGCACCTAAAAGCCGTTCCATCAAGCGTGAAGATTTAAGGGTTTCCAAAATGTATATGGATTAAAATAGACTCTGACGTAAGACGCTCGCCAAACCAATATCTATTTTACTTACGTAAATGCACAATGCGCTAGAAGAGGACCGTTACTACGCCTCATCTGTGTAAATGTTTGTGTGACGGGCACAGATGAATGAAATTTTTATCGTTGAGAACGTAAACATTCGTCTCGGCAAAATTTACCATCGCTATTTCTGTAACATTAACTTTGCAAAATGTGCGGTTATCTTGCCTCGCGCAGAGAAACTTGAGCGGAAAATGTTCTCCGTATGAGTACTTCAGTCATTCTTTCGGCATAATATCGTATATGCGAGTCGTTCTCATGGAGCAGTCGCGAAGAAGAAGGAAGAAAGTGATTTATTTTCAATAAAAGTTGCGGTGGAACCGCATGGAGGTTCCTCTCGGATGAAATTCGCGGTATCAGCATTTCTCCGAAACTTCGCGTCCCACGAACAAATGCGAACTTCGTCGAGCACGTAGCCGAGTGGTGGAATCCCTCAAACGTGATTTCGCATTAATGCGGTGCATAGAGCCACTAAGAAAGTTAGTTCTCCGTCCGTTTACCACGTACGTTCGGACTAATGACAAAAATTATATGTAGATGAACTCAAGAAAGACGATTATTTCTTAGCCGGACACCATCTCGATGTGACTCTTATCTATCTCGAGTTACGCGAATACAAGATCCAACAGTCGTTTTATCTCCAGTGCATGTTTCCAGTTATTTGATGGAAAAATTCATGGGTAGTTTTCGAATTCACTTCATCAGTTTATTGAAAAATTTTGCAAATCTGAATATTTTACAGTACTTTATGGTTGTACTCCAACCATAAAGAATGCAGGCAGATAAACTTGATAGACTATTATTTCTTAATTAAATATTATCCTGACACGACCATTATCTAGAAGAAGATTTCTTTGGATTTAATAAATTTTATTGCATCTAAACAAACTTCATTGGAATGGTTTAAAGAAACTAATGTTTCAATCAATAAGTACGATTGTTTAGCTTTTCAAATAATTTTATCATTTTGCTAAATAATTTATTGTTTATATAATAATAATTATTATTTCACTATGTTCTCATTTTACTAAAATAATTCGATATAATTGTGTTGAAATGATCTTAAGAAACCTGACATTTTTTCTTTGTCTTATACTGACGGTCTAGCTGTTTATTATTTGATTGTGTGCGCCCTTCTTCCGCCGTGACCTTCCATCGAAATACTCCATCATCCCGTGATGTAGTCACCCATCCTTGTAACTGACTACAGTTTGACTTACTTGACTTCAACAATCGCATAGGAATTAGTGATGCCAACTGACTTTGACGATAGAATTGCAGTATTAAGCTTACGACGTATCCTTATAATGTCCAAAGAGCTTTTTTTATGTTAGGCATATTGATAATCGTTGGAAACAATGCAACCACAGCTAATATGGCAACGAATATTGACAGAATGTACATTAGCGAGTCCGCGACGAAATGTTTGTTTTTAATCTTTAACCAAATATGATATTAATTAGTACAAATAATAGGTTAGATTGAAAAACGAAACATTTAAAACAATAGGTTTTTTCACAATTACATAACATGATTTAATCCAACAAACTAAAATTTAAAATATAACCTTAATATAATTTAAAAGATTAAAATTATATTTAAAATTTTAGTTCGTTGAATCATTGATTAGGTGATCGTGAAAAAACCTATTGTTTTAAATGTTTATATATTTAAATGTATATATATAATTTGGTGGGAAACTTTCTTTGAATAATAGCATTTTCTCTCCGTTAAACAATATAATTTAATCTAATAAAACAAGATAATATTTAATATAAACTTACATTGTTTGATGTAAAATTATTTTTGTTGATTCAAACAAATCGAAATCAAGCAAACTAAGTAACAAAGAAGTACTAAATCTAAAGAAATCTTCTTTGTACGTTCCCGGTAATTTGGAGAAAATTACAGGCAGTCTCTTCATTTGTTGAATCCGTCCATGCGAAGATTTTACGCACGTCTACGCGCCGTAGATGCTTCTAATTCTCCGATGATCAGTAATAAGTAGGTAATATATATCAGCGAGGGTTGCCTTTTACGACCGCATCGTAAATCGCGCGAGAAGATTTATCCAATTTGTCGTGGTGATTGATGCGATGCCATATATATATTTCTTTTTTCTCTCTTTCTTCGCGATGCCGCGGATTACTGCCGCCTTGTTACATATCGTCGTTTAATCCCGGCACGCTGTCAAACGTAACGAACGCTTTTACGAGGTCATCGTTGCCTACGATCTCGCTGTAATTGCCTACTCGAATTTCTATTTCAGAGCCATATTGCCGGCTTACATTCGATGGGTGGTCCTGTTGGCCGGACACTCTAGCGGGATCAACCGTGTACGCACCATGTCCGGACTTCATCACCGGTTTTGACACATCGCGTAAGTACACGCTAATAACTTTCTCTCTCTCTTTCCCTCCCTCCCTCCCTCCCTTTCTCTCTACCTATTTATTTATACACAGAGAAAAATAATTTTGTTCTTTTAACAAAATCGTCGTTGCTACTGCATATTCGTAGTGACATAAAAAAAATTTAGTTGACGTAACTAATTTTACAAATTATTCGTTATCAGAGCAGAAATAGTTTCGTTGCCAGAATAGAAAAAATTTGTTGAGTGTATTTGTCTTAAGAATCACATTTTGCTATTGATGCAAAATAATGTATCCTTAGCAAACTTATTTGCTATCGGAGCAAAACTACAACTGCTTATATAAATTCATCATGGTTCTTATAGCAAAATAATTTGTAGATTCAGCAAATTATATCCAGCAAATGATTAGCAAATCTTTTTGCTGTCCACATAATAACGAAAAAATTTTACTAGACCAGCAGAACATTTGCTGGACCATCAAATTATTTTTCTCCATGTAAACACGCCTATATCGGCATGATCAAATTAATGGTTGCTATGCTCTCACCGGTCTGGTTTTTATTCGAAATGGTCGTAGAAATTATTGTTTAAGGCTCTAGGTATAAACTCGCCGTAGAATTCTTGATTGATGACATCAAAAGCGAGAGAATACATACGCTCAAAATTCCTGCGAAATATGTAGAAATGAAAAAATTATATGACACTTGCAATTTTTCATTTTGTTCTAACGAACAGTAATCGTAAAATAGATGTGACCTCTTCTTTCTTAGCCTATTTTTAATCATGATTTTGTTACGTTAATTTTGCGTTTATCTATTGGTTATAAAATTACTAATGGCCGGGGACGCGTACCTTAATCCTGAACATTTTTATTGTTTCGTTTTGGTCAAATTTAGTCTTTATATACGAATATTTAAACTTTTAACATTAAAGAAATATATGTATATATACACATACATATATTAAATATATACATACATTCTATATGTTAAGATTTTAAATATTCATATTTAAAAGTCAAAACAATAAGAATGTCTAGAATCAGGTACGTGTCCAGAAATTGGTTACCATCTCCTTATTCTTTTATTTCTACATATTTTGTAAGAATTTTGACCACGTTTTCTCAATTCTAATGTCATAAATAAAGAAAATCGTGGCGATCGATATCTAGAAATCTTAAGAATAACATGTGAATTATTTTTTTTCACAAAAAGACAATTTTCCTCTCAAAAGAGTCAAGTTTTCTATTCTGACTTAAATCTCTGCTATCTCACATTTCTAGATCTCCTTTTTCCGGGTGTTATTAAACCATTATGATTGGCCCAAAATACTTTCCCTGTGATTTCGTAATAATTAATAATTATAGTTATTAATAATTAGTTTCGTCATAATATTATATCATCGGAAAATCCCTCACTTACTGACATCGATCCAATATTATTGGGCGGTATCTCCACTTGACCTTTGGAGTTCCCGTATCATTCGATCTATAATAATTCACGAGAAAATTCGCGACAGAGAATTTCGCTCGTACGCGCGCCGATATATCAGCGGATATGTTTAGCACTCTGGTTCGCGTTAACACACGACCGCGTTATTTACGGTGACGCTAACACAAGAACGCGACCGTCATTCGCACTCTTCGGTTTCAAAGAACTTTTCAAGGTCGTACCTCGACGAACGGGAGGATTTTTCTCACTTGCCACTGTCTCTCGAAATCTCGATCAACACCAACTGAATCACTCTGTTAGGAACATCTTTACGTGAAGATGATCGTTGGGGATTAGTGTATTATGGTAGCTCCGCCTCTCTCTCTCTAAAAATATATTAATAGACGATTGCCGAGCGCTTGCGTTGAAAATTTGCGGTTGTTTCGAAAATAAAACAGGATTTTACGCAATCTTTCTTCTTTATATTGAAGTTTTTTAAGTTAACAAATGCATTTGGTTGAGCGTTTCAGTGCAATATTTAATTAGTATCAAATACGGTAGTAGTTATCAACCATAGTAATAATTACAAAATAATTAGTAAAATAAATTCATTTTGTACTAATTAAATGATCTGATAAATAATATCAAATAATTTCGCAATAATTATCAAGCAGTTTGATTGTTACCAAAATATTTGGTCATTTATCATAATATATAAGTATCACAAGGTATAATATAATCTTAACAAATTTTTCGGTGATATATATCACATAAATTGATAATAGTCATCAAATTTTAGCGACAGATATCAAGTTAACGTTTTTATTAATACTTACCAAATTATTTGATTATATGTCTACTTACCCATGTGTTTTTAGTTAAAACTATTTTTCTGCAAGCATCTAGCAATTATTATCCAGGTTTGATAATTGTTACTAAATTTTTTTCGCTTGTTTGAGGAAAAATTTCTATGGTACGTTGGATTATTCAATAAAAAAGAAAGCTTTACGTGTCGCAAAGAATGCATCAGTTTATTTCGTGTATATTGTATCAAGCATGACACAGAAAGAAGAAAAAAAACTGAGAAAGAAAGAGAACGAGATGCATGCTATGCCACATCGTATCCGTCTGAGATACTTAGAAAAGTTTTATTATATTATCAACGTTTTACTATCATGTTTATCGGTTTCTGTACAAGCGGTAAACATCTGAAAACTTAAACATAACGCGAGAAGTTTCATCTGTCTCGAGTCGTTAACCATGAGCTTTTATTGCCGCACTTCCGAAAGACCACTAACAGAGCGTCTATTAAACGTCTCAGCTATGTACCTATCTATCGAAATAAAAAGAATAAGCGGTCATTTCAACGAGAACTCAATGACCATGTCGGATAGGTAGAAGTGAAAAAAACTCGTATGCAAATAATGTATCTGGTGCAATAGTACATTTACATCTGCAATGAAGTCGTTAATTATATAACGAGAAATTGCTCATCATCTCGAATAATCATATTATCAAATGCCACGTCATCAAATGCTACTTTATCGGAATGCATGAGTAGAACTTACTACAGACTTATTCTTTGCGCCTGCAGCGTTTACTCTATTTTGCTAACATCAAACTCGACTTGACTGTAAAATATTTGATTTTTCCTATCATTTAAAAGACTCGTGATACCAGCGTGATTCATATCCTTGAGCTTCTTGACAAGTGTATGATGTTCCGGGTTGCGAGATGGCATATTCTCTAATAAGAAATCCGTAGCTATAAAATAGGATTCCATGTTGCCGGCCTCAATGAGACCTTCCACAAAGTTATGCATGACTTCGGGCTTCTGCAGCTTTTCATGGAATATGTTGTTCAGCAAGTCCTTGAGAGTTTTGCTCATGAAAGATACGAACATCGGCGAAAATATATTGATCAAGTCGTGTATTCTCGTACCGAGTTGCAAGCCGAACTGTTTAGGTGACATGCTCTTCGCCCATTCGTGTGCGTACACCAACAGCAAATAAGATCGCGGCTCCATTTGAGGTGTTAGGACGGATGAAAATGTCTCCAGCATTTTGGCGATAACATCCGGATTGACTTGCCTCTCTTTAGCGAGAGCTTCACTCACGAAATTGTCGATGAAAGTGTGGACGCTGTAGTTGACCGGATACAAGCCACTTTTCTTCGGATGGCTCTTGTCCCAGCCTTCCTTCACTTCCTTCTTCAAGATTTCGGAAAATGTGTCCATGCGCGTATAGTACATCCCTTTGGCTGTTAACAGGTACGGAGATACAGTGAAGTTTATCGCCGCCATCGATAATTCCTCGTTTTGATTAAATAGATATGTCTCCAGTAACATCTTGATGAAACTGTCCTTCAGATTATCGCAGGTCTGCTCGGTGATCGTCTGTAATAAAGTGACAATGCATCGAAGCACTTTGCTGATAGGTAGACCTTTCGCCAACAGTTTGTGTATCACGTCGAACATCAGTTCATTATAATCCACGGAGTATTCGGTGGGCACGCTACTCAGATTCAATTCGGAGAACAACAAGTCGTCCGTGACACTCATCGTCGATATCAGACATTTGTACGAGGACCAACTCTGCTCATTTGGATTCTTAAAGAACAGATCCTGGGTGCTTTTGAGCAAAACAGCCCGTATCGAGTGATGCTGCTTTTTTTGCCACCAAGATTGAAGGAAATGTTGAAGTTGGTGTATGGGTGCTACCAGGTACATCATTCGAATGCCATGCTTCGTGACGCTGACACGTTTATCCGCGAGATTTTCCGCGAACGACATCACCTGGAGTAAAGGGAGTCGCCTGCACGCGCACGTCAGCGCCATTAACGCCACCGATAGATAATCCCCTTCGCATAATCTGGCTATGAGCTCGAGAGGTACCGGCGGATTGGAAACTTTCATGACCAACGGTAAAGTACTCACGAGAGTGTAGTTGTCCCTAGCACCCTTGTAGACGGTGTTCACTTTCGTTTCCATAGGTATCAGAGGTTCTATTATCTTCGCCATCGTGTCGCCACGAAGCAGTAATGCCATGATGACCAAGTAATTGCAGTCTTTCTTCTGTCGCCAATTTTCTTGGCAATGCCGCACGAAAAAGATAGGTAGGTCCTTGTACCAACGCGTCGCTCTGATGAAACGATGCACGCTTTTTTTGTAGCTATAAGTTTTGCAAATTTCCAAATATTCCTTCCAATTAACTAATATCTTTCGCAGATCCTGCTTCAACGATTTGATCACCGCGCCCTTTCTCACATATTCTTTACGAAACTCCGGTTTCTCCTCGAACCAAGAGCGGTACAAGTCCGGCTCATACTTGCGGAACAAGTTGCTTATAACATTACTATAATAATGACTCTTTTGGATCACATCTTGATACAGAATACGCTGCAGCCAAGGATAGTCCTGAATCGTGATACGCTTGATCTCTGTGGACGATTTGTTTTTCTTCTTGTCGTATCTCTCGTTAAAATAGTACATCGCCTTGACGAGATTGAACACCAGTACATCTTCCTTCGCTTTCCATCGTACGACATTATTCTTCTGCTTCAGAACTTCTGCGCAAACGATGAGGCACTGCCTATTGTAGTGTGGATGTTCTCGGAGCAAACATTCGAAGTTCACGTAGGTTTTCTTCAATTGCGTTTCTATGAGAATCTCGATCTGCTCCGCGATCGGTATTTTGTGAAGAAGTTTGTTATGAATCAGAGCCAAGAGAACTTTTTCCGTCACCCAGCCGTATTTCACGTAAAACAGAGTAATGATTTCGTTCAAAGCGGACCAGATCTTCTTGCTGAAGTAAGCAACGTCATAAAGAGAAGCAATTTTATCCATCGTTCGATCGAACACCCACTCCTCCTCGTTTTTATGTCTGTTTAGGAAATACGTCATAAAGTCAAGCAACGCTTTCTCATCGTTGTTCACCTTGCACGTGGTAATCATCTGCCACAGCAAGGTGATCCTGTTGTCCGGCGTTGTCGCTTTGTGTATCGCACGTTTTATTAACGGTATTGATTCCGCGGCAGGCAGATAACAGAACCAAATCATGAAAACCATGTCATTGTCGTCGCCGCCCGTCGTATCCGCATTCTCTAGTTCCGTTTTGATCATGACCCTGGCCTGCTTGACACGTTCCTCGACGGGCGCCAGTAACAGCACGTTTGGTGTCACGTTCGCTTGCTTAGCGAGAAATTCGACGCCGTACTTGTCCCTGTAAGTTTTACACAGAAAATCGAACTTCTCAGCCTTCGGATAATATTCTAAATATTCCATCGCTTTGTTCACATCGTAGAGCTCCACGTTTTCCGGCATCAAAGCCGGGAATAGCTTCTTCATTATTGTCGCATGGATCTTCTTGATCGGTAAGATTTTGATGTACAACAACGGCTTTCTCATTAGGTAGTCAATGCCCTTTTTCAGGAACACGTCGACGCACGTGTTGCTCAGTCGAAATTCCGGTGGATTCTTCTCGTGCATTTCGTAGAGCTCCACAAAGGCGGCCAGCCGTTTCTTTATCAATGTCGGCAAAAAAACTGCGTAGTCCTGTATGTTGATCTGGAAAAAATTTTTCTCAGAGGGATCGGACAATCTCAGATAACGCACTATGAAGTCTATGTTCCTGCGAAAAATTTTCTTGGCGATCGTCAACGGCAGACGGATCTTCTTGTTCACGATCGTGCGATAAGCGAACTCCTCGTCGCACACCACGATCAACGGCAAGGCATACTGAATGCCATAAATGTTCTCTATTTCCATGAACATCTGCTGCGCGAACTGCGTGTCCTTCAGCCTAAGGGTGAATGTTTTTATAATATGTAGTCTCGTATTCACGGAGACGTATGGGAAGATCTGCTCGCGGAAGTATTCGACGTCTATGACGTCCTTGTGGCTGCCATCGAAGAACCAGGAGGCCTGGAGAGCGCGTCGCACGATCGTCACGTCATCGGACTTCAAAGCCGATGTTATGTCCTTGTGTATCTTCTTCCGGACGGCGGCCTCCACACGCAGTATCGGCTGCAACTCCGACGGCATCCGATCGATATCTCCGCTGGCCTTCTGTCGATCCTCCCGTTCATTCTGGCTCAATTTCCCGAGCCATTTCAATTTTTCGCTGGCGGTGTCGCCCGGTATCTTTTGAATCGCATTCAGATATGGCGTCGCAATCATCGTGTCAGCCGCCGATAAATATCAATAGCCTGTAAATATCCGCGACTGAATTTTGACTGATTCACACTTAGATCCCAGTTTTCGTTCTTGAGTTTTCGAAAAAGACGTTGACTAGAAACGAACCGTGACTGTTCTCGCGAATCTGTAAGGAAAAAAACTCTGTTTTGGTCGCTGTTTGGTTCAAGGTCCTATTGTTCGGGGGATCAACACTCTTGACGAATCGATCGGAACGAGACAACGTTTTTGCCGGGAGAAGTACAACGTGAAAATTTTCACTGCGAATTTTGACGTTTGAGTAGGAAGCGCGCGACTCGCTTAATAACGCGAGCGAGATGACAAAAGAAAGGCTCCGATCGGCCGCATGAAGACAGCTGTTGCCACGTGTGCACACGTGCGGCTAGCCGTGTATATATACGCGTGCGTGCGTGTGGTTGTGTTGACTGTTCCCAACCGTCAGGCATGCACCGGGTACCGTATACCGCATATATCTGCTTATATGACGCTTACTAAATACCTCTGATCGGCGAGTCCAGATCGAATTGCGCAATATCTCACAAGTGAACTTCCGATACGTAACCTCTACGTTGTTCGCTTCGAGCAGGATGATTCACACTCACGGCGACCGAGCGTCGCGACTTGCCGAAGGAGCGTGCAAACATGAGTAAACCGGCCGCGTGACGTGTTTTGCGACGCATGCGCTGTCTCGAATTTTCGATCACGTAATAGTCAAGGCGGTGGCAGGTCTGTTAGTTCCTACACTTTCTACACTTTGTTGTACATCTGCGCATTTACTTATTCCTCTCCTCAATCCTTCTCACTCTCTCTTTCTTTCTCAAAAAGTTCAAATTTATATCTGTTGCGTTTAAAATGTGACAGATGTAATAAAACATTTCTAAGGACAGTATTCATATATAATTATAGTTGATATTTATAAGATCATTTTTTAATTTTATCTTAAGTTGTTAGGTAGCCAATGAAAAGCGGTTGTTACAATATTTTAAAATAAACTTAAAACGATCTTATACAAATGCAAAATTGGATTATAAATACTGCCCTAAAACAAAAAGAACTGCGCAACATACTAGCGACATAGTCATTATAAAATTAGATAATTGGTCTACTCCCAGACAGCACAAATCTCCTCGGAATGTCCTGAGGATGTCCTGAGGACGTCCCGATGTCCTACGGACATCCACAGAACGTTCATGGGATATCGTGTGCTGTTTGGGCTGGCTCCTAATCTATGGTTATTTTGTCCTAAATAAAATAATCCTCATCATATCTCCCCTCATTTTCATATTCCGAATACTTAATATTTATTCTTACTCCTAATATGTGCACAAGAATCATAACTGATATAATAAAAATAGATCAAGCATAAGACCAAGTATGTGCGAGACCTATAAGATATATAGAAGTTATACATAGAAGATATATAGAAGATATATAGAAGATATACATAAAAAGAGACGAAAGACGAACTCTGTATCTGCTATCACGCGAATCGGACAGAAAGAAATATACGGCCTTCATCTCCTATCTATTTCTATCTTTTCAGTCTTTTCAGTCTCTTTTTGCTTGATCTCCTCTGCTAAAGTTTTGGACAAACTCAGTCTATCCTTTTATCATGTCTGTGATTCTAACTTATCGTCCATCCTTGAATACATTCCGTGCCGGCACTGAATATCTATAGTTTATGTTACGCATACTATAGATTTTCAGTACTGGCAGTCGGAACGCAACGCTTGTTGTTTCATCCTCAGGGCTGTATGAATCTGTGGTATTAAATTAATCCAAAGTGTCAAGTAGTATTTAACTTATGGTTATTTCTTTTTTCATCTAGTTTTTAATACATACAAGTATCCGAAAATCTGTATTAAAATGATAAAATGACATCTTCATGATATCGATAGTCAACTTTCTCTTCAGGAAAATATCCTCTAAAATTGAGATCTGTGCTGGGGTTCTGTAACTCGTTATTGGAGTTAACAACAGTTTCGTTATCGTTGCACAACTTTTGTACACCATAGAAAAGTTGCGCAACGATAATGATGTCGTTAACTCTAATAACGAGTTATAGAATCCCGTTACTGGATAAAAAATTGAAATAGAATTTTTTCTGACAACGCATTAAACGCTTTTGTAATTACATATTTATATGTTTTCTGTATGTTATACCATATCATACTATATCATACCATAGCTATTTTTGCACTTGTCAATATACGAAATATAATTGGTATAAAAAAGTAAAAGAGTAGTTAATATGCTGATTACATGGAAAGTAAACAACAAAATCAGAACATATCAAATTTAATAATTTTGAAAAAATTTATTACATTGAGCAAATATACCGGTTTATGATTATAATCGTCTATTAATTAGAACTATACACGGTTCTATTAATTTTTATAAATTACACCGATTCTGTCATAAATAGCGTAATATTAATTTAAAGTTACTACAAAAAATAGAATTTGAAATATGTTATCTCGTATTGTTGTTTTTTATATTGATCATTCCATGTGCTAAAAAAATTTGTTTTTACTAGTAAAATTCTGATGAATAGAGGGTCTTAAAGCTTGTTTCTTATCTTCTCCCAGTCGCAACGTTGCTCTCCTTTATAGGCAGTTTTCATCTGCAGTTCTTTATCGATGTTTAAATAGTCGTACACGTTTCCTGGTTTTAATGGTGTCCATTTAGTCGGGATCAAATCCGTAACAGCAGGTGTTGGGTTCCTTGAAAATCACTTATTAGTGTGAGACTCGTATAAAATTCTTGTAAAATTCCAGGAAAGTATAAAATTTACGATACCCTGTTTTGGCAAAATCCGTCCACATCTGCGTGAAGCGATCTGTTACCTTATATTCTTCCGAATTGGATGCAGGGAGTTGCATACCTAACTGTTTCATTACGTAAGGATAAAATAAATAAAACAACTCTTCGGTATGAGCCACTCCTGTAAAATATAAAACCATGCAGATTAATTTTAAATACGCAAAGTGACACAATTTGCATTTTAAATCTATAAAATTCTATTAATTGCACTTTTTTTTCTTTTATTATATTTCTAAGTGTCTAAGTACCAAGTATCATAATTTAGTTCCTTCTTTAATAATACTCGCAAAATCACTCTCTGGCCCATTTCCCTCATAGTTACGTAAAATTCAAAGTACTGTTATGTATTTATATTAATATAAATGTTTATATTAATATAAATGTTTATATTAATATAAATGTTTATATTAATATAAATGTTAATTATTATAAATGTGCTTTTGTTGTTTCGTGATTAAAAGTCCTTGCATGAACTTAAATGAATAAGTTACGGTACCTGGGAGAGTAATGTTCATCGCTTTTTTCAAAAAGGAAGCTCTATTGTCATATGAGAATTTATACATGTATGTCGGTCTGTGTCCCATCTGCATTTGTATATTAGCTAATTCCTGAATGGGACGATGAAAGAGCAAGTCGGTGATATAATCAGCGTAATGGCTTAAAGTTTCCTTCGACAGCGGTTTGTCACCGAAATATAAATATCGTACATCATCAGCCGTCATCGATTTCTTCCTTAAGTCAGCCATAACTCTTATAGGTACGGTATTCTCGAAATTGGAATTGACTATTTGAATAGCTCTATCGCTCAAGCCTGAAATGATTTCAATAATGTGGTTATATTATTAATCACTATGTCTAACATAGATTCAACAATATTTCAGAAATATTGCTGTTAAAGAATAATTTTTGGTGGCGACCTATCGCCAATTCTCAATTTGTCATACAACGTTACTCTCAATGTAACTTCGACGTGATCCATAAGAAACTTCTTTTAATGTCAGCACCATAACGTGTCACCCACAGTAACGCCCACAGTGTCGTCTAACTACACTTGTTATTCTCAACTAACAACATCATGCGACACAGTTTGCGTGCACCGAAGCACTTTGAGGCATATATCCGTCTTATTTATGTTGAAGTGTGACTCACTGCGTGTGAAGAAAATCCCTTCGCTGTTTGTATAACCAAGCAGGAGCGGCACTTTAATTCCGCGGCGCGCCACCACGATCGGGTCTTCCGAGAAGTATGGATTCGGTGACTTCAAGTCCACATCTGGGGCAAACGCGACTACGAACAGTCGGTTTTCCTACGAGAGAAAGTGTCGCTGATAACTGTTTCTTTGTTCTTTTTTTATCGATACATTTTACTTGTATACTGACTGTTTCATTTATTGAATTTGCATTGTTTTTCCGCGGCGAGATAATGATACTTACGTGGCTGGACAAGAGCGTCTGTGAAGCGTCGATGATTTTATTCGCGTCGGCCGTTTTGAGAAACTCGCCCGCCTCTTTCAGATCTGTGGTCCGTTTTCCGAGTTTCTCGACGAGTTGTAAAGCTTTCTGCCATTCCGGAACGGCCAAAGCCCATGGGCACAACATTGACCCGCTTTGTATGATCATTTTATGATACAAACCTGCAAAAAGAGCGCGCCTTTATAACAAGCATTCAAAGTAGTTCAATACTGTTTCCATGAAATTTATTTCCCCTTATTACTTTCATTTTAACGATGTACAAGTTTTCTTAGAACTAATAGGTCTCTTAATGAGACTCCTTGACCAAGTCAGAGTCGACTTTCCGTCAGTGGAAAAGAATATTAAGGAAAAATATTATTCTTATTTTCTGCTAAAAAATGCTTTTAGTTGTAAGGAATACTTTCATGTGTGCTATTTATTCGCGCATAAATAATGTACTGATAACAACCTGATTCGCGTATGTTTAAGTCCGCGGGAGAATAATAATTTACAGCAAATGTTAACAATGACAAATTTCAAATATTTTCGGCCTGAATCGTTCCCCTGTTTTTTCACTGCCAGATCGACCTTTTAATCTTTTACATATATATTTCTTATTATTAAAATTCCTCTTTTCTTCTTTCTTATTATAACAAGTGAAACTAATGCTGTTAAAAATATTTCGAAAAGATGAAAAAGATACATTTAGAGTACATCACCGTCTTTCGTGATTAATTCAATCATAAAAGAACGCTCTGTACTTGCCAGGCAGATAAGAGCTTCTATTGGCATTTATAGGACACGTCTTTTAAGAATGTAATACACGAATGAGGAAAAAAAGCGAAAAAAAAAGATATAAAAGAACGTAAAACATTTGAAGCGCTAATAACACTCCAATATAGTGAAAGCATCACTATCGAGGTACTCGAAGTAGCAGAAGCTATTAGCGCCTCGATGTTTTTGTTGAAGGAAAATCGACTCCGTCGAATCTGCGGTTAAAAGCACATCTGGTGATTTAGTGACTAGCTCTGTGTGTGTGTATATTTGTGTGTACGTATCGATAAATCTGTGACATATACCGTCAGCCAACGGACTCATGGTTAAGTAATGCGCTATAGCTGCACCGGCGCTTTCACCAAAGAGAGTGATATTTTCTGGATCTCCACCAAAGTTCGATATATTATCGTGAACCCATCGTAATGCCATGATTGCATCCTTCAGACCTTGATTGCCTCCTGCCACGTCATTTCCTAGATTCAGGAAACCTGAAAAAGTGTAACTTTGCTTGACAAAGTTGACTTGACTCGCGCGGACGAAACTGCGTAAAATCGAGCGATTAACTTATTCGAAGTGAGACTTAATGATAGTTTTTCCAAACTCGCGTGCTTCCTATAAATAAGGCGGACGTTTCGTAACACTATCTGTTTATTGTTACATTATGATATCAGTATGATAGATAAAACGATTTGCAACTTTTCCATATTTCTTTCAACTTTCGCAACACTTTTCCATATTTCTTTTGATGACAAAAATAAGCATAATCTCGTTTAGCGGACGAGTATATCGTCAGGTTCGAGCTATGTCCAGGCACGCACTTCGCTTGCCAGCGAAGTGAATAAGCAACCTGTCATGCTGACCAATATATTGATGTAACACCTTGAACATTTGTTATCAGTAAAAAGATTAGATAAAAAATTATAAATATGCAAATATTCCATTGTCTACAGTCAAGATTTTTTAAGTATTTGCTGTGGCAAAAGAAAGCAATGTTTGTCCTGTATTATTTGTAAGTGACTCATATCCGCTGTGAAATTTCATTAGCTATTTATGATTCAACGATCGACGTTAATAGGACACTTAGCACGATAAAATTGTCGCACTGATTAACCACCCAGACAACATAATGTCTAAAATCGGGACATAAAACGTAAAAATCGGGACGGGACTTAAAGATCATCTTTAAGATATCTTTCAGACGATTTACGTATAAATGTCTTTAAGGCGTTTTAAAGATGATCTTTAAGACGTCTTATGTCCCGATTTTAGACATTATGTTGTCTGGGCAAGTTGAGCCAGGTGACAAAAGCTAATTAGGTCGCAGAAGCTAATTTAATCGAACAGAAACCGTAACGATCTTCGACAACATCGCGCACGATACGACTGTTGAAAGTAATAGCAATATCTTGTGGATTTTTGAAATTGCTCCGTTCGATCTCGAATTTCTATACGTGAGTCGCTTATATAAAGATAGCATTTGCTTTGACCTTAACCCAAATTCTGTTAACACGGTAATATTTTGCCGCTACGTTGGTGCCATGGCAATGAAGCAAACGCTGTTATTTTTCAAAGCTGCTTTTAATGTGTTCCGCTTAGGAAGCGAAGTCCAAAGTAAAAACTGAAAAATTATATGCAAATACCATGTAACTTCGTCATTCTAATTTCAAGCTTTCCTGAAACGAAAATGGAGTGTAGGCGCTCACAGCGCGAGCGTCTTCTTTTTTTCTCTCTCTTTTCCTTCTTTTCTTTCGCTCTTTGACACTCGTATATTTGAGTGAGATATGTTATATGTTCAGGTTTTTACCCACGTCAGACTTTGCTAAAGCAAGCTTCTGTAATATTACTTCACATATTTCGTCTTTTACTGTTATTTTACAAGAATTTAATACAAACTCACTGAGTCGAAAATCTCGGAAATTATATTAAACATACTTTCTTAAAATTTCAAGTAATTATCTCGTGTTCAAACTTGAACGTCGTATATCCACGCATACGTCGTATATTACGCGCATACGTCATGAAACAACTCGATTGACCCTCTCGAAAACTAACTAACCTTGCGCCAAACAAAATCATTCCAAATTTTAGATTTTTCCTACAAACAATCGCTCCGCGCACACACATGCCACGTTGTCGTTTATCTTGTACAGGAAGTGACAAAAAATACATTTAAAAAAACAGAGATACACAAACGCGAATGATGTGCAACGACTGCACATAGTCACGATCGTGGCACCACCTACCAAATGCGCCTACTCGGTAATTCAGTGTAACCAGCACTACGTCTTTCCGGACGATATGATCGGGGCCGTAGATGAAATCATCGCCGGAACCATTAGTATAGCTGCCGCCGTACAGCCACACCATCACGGCGCGTTTGTTCTTCGGCTCGACGTCCGAGGTGTACACGTTCAGGTAAAGGCAGTCCTCGGAGCCAACTACCTGACGCGTGAACATGTCCACCTGCAGAGAGACATCTCCGAATTTCGAGGCGTCCCGTACACCGGCCCATGTTTGCGCTGGCTGAGGATCCTAAATATGCAAATTATTTTTTAATTGAGTCGTAGATCTTGGACTTGAATCGCGATGCTTATTATAACAGAGAACATTCGCGATGTTAGAACTCCCCTCCAATTCTTAACAAAACTTAACGTGCTTGTAGAATAACCAGGATTAAGGGATACGTATCTTTTTATTAGCTTAGTGGAAGTTTGTAAGGGGGAGGGAAGGGATAAAACTATCCCTCAAGGTTTCATCCCGTTTGTCTTGGTAGCTGTTAGAGATATGAGAAAACTTTAGATCATCATTCCATATATGTAACAATGAGAGAAACGTATTGATGTAAAAAACAAAAGAGAAGATACAGAAATATTAAAATTCCATCGCATTTTTTGAAGATACATTGGTGCACCTGTATAAATATCAGTGTCGTTCAATGGGTTTCTCTTGACATTTCATATTTAAAGTGATAAAAATCCATATATGCATAATCATATTCACGGATTCTAGAAGTGCTCGGCAATTAATTAAAAGAAATTTTTTTTAAAAGCTCCATTCTCTCTATTAACACACATCTACTTTGTTTCTCGACTATTAATATCAATGTGTATTATGTTTCAAAATAGTTTTGCTAAAAGAAAGTTGTTTTCGTTAAAAAAAAGGATCGGATTATTTGACTGTGATAATTAAATGTCGATAATAATAATTGGCTTGTCAATATCAGTTGATTGTTATAGTATATGCATTATTTACACGTAAGCTAGAGAAAAAATCAGTTGAGCAGTAAAACATCGATAGCAGCTGAGCTGTCAGTAACAGATGAGCGATCGATACTCGCGTACACGTGATATTACGTGGTTGACCGTGCAAAGAATATGCAATGCAAATATGATCAATTTTAATTGTTTATATTTTAAAAGCTATTATAGCTTCGACATTTTTGTCTTAGGATTTTTATTTCCAAATTACCATAGGGATTTGGTCTTAATTGCCATAGGGATTTGGCCGTGATAGATAGGGAATATGCATGGATTCAGAATAAAAGGAGCTCTCTCTCTCTTTCTCTCTTATTTCTTTTTTCTTAAGAAAATTTTAATAAACTGAAAATTAAGGCTGTGACACACACACACTCTATTTTATAAGATTATTTAAAACATTTTTCACCATCACGTAGACACAGTATTTTGATCCTTATCTGCGATTGACAATAATCCCGACGTATTAAACAAGTTTTTAGATAAGAAGACTAGATATATTTATTACAATAGAAGCTACGACGCATAATGAATTGACTCCAAGTACACGTGTCGATTAATTCAATCATTAAAAATTTCATTTTTATTAAATTTTTGTAACTGAATTGACAATGTATTTTAAGTACCTTTTGCATTTTAATTTTCACAAATTCATTCATGGACGAACAGTTACGTATGCACAGACATACACGCATGCACATACAAAATCGTCGGTGTTTACGCAAGCCACGATTTACATAAATTACGGGGAGAGAAGCGAATAGCGAAATGTACAACTGCGTTGGAAATATTGACTTTTGTTTATTGTTTGTTCAGGTTGTATTCTGTCTAGTTGAACTTTACAAACAAACCGATACGAAGATTTCATCTTATAAGAGATTCTTATGAAAAGTTCAAAACATTATTAAACAGAAAAGTTACTTTGTAAACATGACTCGACACCATTATTTATTTATCGAAAAGTAACTCACGTTACCGTTACTTAAAACATACCAACCATTACACGAAGAGAATATTGCGTTTTATGTATACTTCCTTTACCAAGTTTTGAAAACTTTTCTTACGATTCTCACACACATACACACACATATCTTGCGTAGATGGATTCTATATGTGCAAAGTAACAATGAAAATAACGAAAAAAGTAATGAAGTTACATTCTATATAGTTATCGTTACTAATAAAGAAAGAATAGAATAGCATATTATTAAGGTTGCATTTTAAAATGTCCTTTTTGGGCACAATTTTCCTGAAAATCTAAAAAATATAATATTATATGACAAATATATTACTCAAATAGTTGGTTTTTTTAACATTACATATAGACTTTTCCAAAACCTTTAAATTGCAATCGAAATAGTCTAATGTTTGTAAAACTTTTTATAAATAAATTGCAGATATTTCTATGACAATTTAAAATTATTTCACTGATAAATAGTGTTAAAAAGTACACTTCTCTTATATTATAATGATATTACAATTTATAATCACAAACAACTTTTCAGTAGGTAAAACAGGAATAAAAATATGATGATAGTTGGGACAATGGCCGTTGTTTGATTCTGGCGGCGCTATAGATAGACGTCTAAAATCATCGCTAGTAATTCATGATTATACAAGATATATGTGACACGTCATATAAAACCAAAACAAAATATCAGAGTAGGCATGTCAATTTGAGCACGGAAACACATGATATTTCACAATCAACTACAAGAAATTGTGATATTGAAAAAGAAGAATGGTAAGAGCGTGCAAGAGAGCAGTTAGGTTAGCGCGAGATCTTAACAATCATTTTCTACACATCGTGTTTCGTAACACACGTTGTTCTGTCAGAGAAGTGTACTTTTCAAATTAAAATATTTAGTACATACGATTTGATTGGCACTATCATTTATTACTTGTGTCAAGTAGGATGTATTAGTGAGAAAGCAAAACACACAAGCGTGACAATTAAATTTTTTACTTATAATTACTAAACATTTACCAAGTTTCTAATCAAATTTTGGTCCGGTGTACTAAATTTTCATCTCGACAAAAAAATCTCTTCTTTGCAGTAAATAATATATATCTCTCCCAAGCGCAATGTTATTGAGCGTTATATAAAATGATGACACAGCTTTATGTCGCGTCTCGTCATGCTTTGTTGCTTCTGAATACTTCGAGTGCAGCTTAAACATTGCTCAGATCAATTGCGCAACGGAATATACGTTGTATATTGTTACTCACGCGAAATCTAAGGTCGCCGACCGGAGGTTGCGCGTACGGTATCCCACGGAATGCGGTGTAGTAGCCTCCATGGACATTCTCCTCGACAATTCCCTGTAGCCTTCCTTGCCGTACGTGCACGTCGACTCGACTGTTCTTCATGACTGCCAGAGCAGAACGCGCGATAGTTCGAATGTTGTTCAGCATGTTTTATCGTATTTAAGTGACTGCTTATTGACCAATCACATAACGCAGTGCTGGAAATTGATTGTTCATCTCGAGTAGATGTCGAAGACTATTATCTTCTCACTGCTGCTCTATGACCGAGTTGCCTATCGCGGATGAGACAATGTCTCAAGAACGTTATTACATGAAAAATATGCATATGAAAAATATGCTGGGATCGAACCTTCCATCAAATCGTCGTTAAAATATTTTCCTCACTCAATAATTCTTATTTTCATAAATAATTAAATACTATACATTTTCTATTTGTAACATATTTTAAATATATATATATATATATATATATATATATATATATATATATATATATATATATATATCTGTTCAATATAATAATGTAGTAGTGACAATAATTAAGAGTTTTAATATAATTGTTATTAGTATATATTATATATATATTATATATATATATATATATATATATATATATATATATATGTATAATATATATTTATATATATATATATGATACATTACAAGTAGAAAATATAGTATTTAATTTTATTTTAAAATTTTATTTATGAAAATAAGAATTATTAAACAAGGAAATGTTGTTTTAATGATATTTTGACAAAGGGTATGATTCCAGCATATTACTTACATAAAGACGTTCCTGAGACAGAGCATTTCACACGGCAACTCGACTGTCGAGTCCTGGTGCAGTAGTGAAGAAAGCAAATGTCATCTCAGAAATCTACTCGAAATATGTAACTAATTCACAGCACTTACACAACAAATCCGAATGGGAAGAGACAGAAAGATGAGAGAACGTGTCCCGGTGTGCCGAATTTTTATACGATATCACAGTACGAATCATATCTAGCTCTTATATAACTCTTATCTACCTACTTATTATAATCGATGACAATGATATTACGCAACGATATTATAAAAAAAAACTTTTGTTGGCATGTGCGTTTTTCTTTCTCTTCATAAAATCCGCACGACAAGATAAAAAGTGCAGAGATGTATCTTTCGGAATTAGAGTTAATAGTTCAATGTCACATCCATAAAACTTGTCTTATTTATGTAAATGGACATGCAAAGGCCAAATGTAATTTCGTGAGTGGTCAAGATTACTCATTTGCGAAAATATACGTCATAGTAGTTCGCATGCGGGATTTTTTGCATGACACTTTTATCGATAAAACAGAATCAACAGAATCTTAGTACTTTAAATTTTTTTTAACATGTAGGGGAAACTAGGTAGTTAAGGTTTGTTACCGGAGTAAATTGGCAAAACTGGTTATTTCTATTTTTTAACAAATTACAGAATTAAACAAGCAAGATTTTTAAACTGGATTTCAAAAATGGCTTTAAAATCCTTGCTTAATTGTGAAATCTGTTAAAGAACAATATTTTGTCAACTTATCCTAGTAGCCAACTAGCTGCAGTCTCCCCTGATTACAGAATCCTTGAAACAATATTTCCTACAATGTTGTAATTAAATAGTTTCATAATTGAATTCCTATTCAATTACTATTTTCTTTATAATTATATAATTAAAATCGAGTTTAAATTTTAAGTACTTTTTTAAATTGTAATTGCAATTATAATTGAAATCGAATTCGAATACAAGTACTTTTTGAAATTGTAATTGAAATTAAGATTAAATGCAAATATTTTTTGGAATTATGAATATATTCGAATTTAATTACAATTTCAAAAAGTAATTATTATTTAAATTTTTCTTGATCACAAATTTCATAATTCTGATTTTCTTTAGTTCCTGCAAAAAGCCATTAGAAATTTTTCTTCTTGTAAAATGTTATCCTTAGTTGCTGAACTATAAAGACAAATAGTTAGCCTCTCACGGCCAAATACGAAAAGTAAGCAAAGACGGCACAATTCACCGTCAGACACAGATGTTGGGCAATACACATGTGACAATATTCATACATCTTAACTTGAAAACTTTTAATGTCAATATGATTGTGCATAATAATAAATAAATTATTTTAACTTAGTTGAATATGATTATAACATAAAGTGCAAGGATGAAATAGTCGATTGCGTTCGCGCACGCGAACTTGTCCTAAGTGCAATATAAACATGTACAAAAAACTTTAAAAATAAGCACGAGAAGAATGAAGCAGTAATCGAACAAAGCATAAGATATTTTAACATTTGAAAAAACCGACAAGTTATTCGTATTGGGAACGCAATCGATTATTTTACACGTTATGTTATAATTATATTCAATTAAATTAAAATAATTTATTTACTATTGTGCACAATTACATTGACATTAAAAGTTTGGTAAGCGGGCAAAATCTATAAAAAAAGAAAGGATAACGTTGGCAACGTTCAAAAATCTCTAGGATCCATAAATTCATTTCTGAAAGTTAATATTATTGTTGAGCGTTAGGAAAATATATAGAGGTGTAGAGTTAACCTGCCACAACTTTGCACTTTTGTACACTTTTCTAACATCCAACAATGATATTAATCTTCAGAAATGAATTTATGGATCCTAAAGACGTTACCACCTCTTTTTTTATGAATTTTGTCTGCTACCGAAAGTTTTCAAGCTAAGAAGTATGAATATTGTCATATGTGTATTGCCCAACGTCTGTATCTGACGGTGAATTGTATCGCCCTTGCTTACTTTCCGTATCTGGCCTGTGACAGGCTAACTATTTATTTTTATAGTTCAGCAATTGAGCTTCGGATAACATTTTGCAAGAGGAAAAATAATCTTAAAATTCGTTCAAAAATACGATACAATATATTTATTATTTTAACATCACATTTTATAGTCATTTGATAGTCTGTTCATTTTGTTTTATTTAATTAATTTAATTTGTTTTATTTTATGTTTTTTCTGACTTCCAAACTTTTATCTCTGAATCACACTAAAACTTTACATACATTATTTTGAATATTCAAATATATATGTACAAAAATTGTAATTTTCATAATTTAATCATCTTTTTCTTTGTTATGTAAAAATACTCCTACGTAATGGGATGACGTTATATTAATGACGAATTAATTAATTAATGACGTCTCTAACATCAATAGCACGTCATTAATATGTCATTTGACATCATCATGTTCGCTAGATTCACATTTCAAAGTGGCATAACTTCTTATTCAACTCTAAATCAATGTCAGACTGTTTATGCCACTTTTATTTGCAATATAGATAAATCTCTAATTTTTCCCACAACTTTTTTTATTATTTTTTAGGTATGGGTAATATATTCTCTTAACCACGCGTCGAATCATCGACTCGATGCAGTCGTTTTCGCATCGCGATATGTATTCACTCCTACGTGTCTACGTAGCTCTTCACAAGAAATATCCCAATTTATAAAATTGAAAAAATTTACGCGAACAATTACGACGTTACAACTCGTAAACAAGAGTACCGATGCATCTTGACGTCGTCGCGATCGTGCTCTTTCCACCTCTCAGTCGCTTTCGTAGCTCATGTCATCGTGCGATATGGAGTTTCCTTTTCTATGGAGGAGCAATCACAAGTGACGTATATCGGACAAGCAAGATGTCACGAACGCCTGTCGCTTTGTCGCTTCAATATGCGACTGCTTTTAGCCGTGATCGATGGCGACGAAGGCGCTGGTAATCGAGTCATGTACGCTGAATTAAGCGGAGATGTCGGGTGCGAAACGTGTCGGCCGCATCCTTGACGTCGCGATATAATCTTTGCACCGTGTATGTTAATTCAGCGAAATATAATTAATCGGCTTCCTTGTTGCTGTACGCACGCATGCACGCATGCACGCACATACATGTACGGCACGGGAGTACACGACGCTATGAAAACTTGCCGCGCGCGTCCGTCTTGCTATTGTCCCCGAGGTGCGCAAGGAATATCGCGCTCCCGGATGCACTATGTATGTAAATCAAGCTGCGGAATTTGTCGGACAAATAAAAGCGACGGCTCGTTATTTTATCGGTCCCCGATATGTTGACGTAGCGGCCATAGATCCCGTTCCGATTTTAACTATCCACGAGCTTTATCACCTTGTCGAAATCATCCGATGGAGATAGGTTCAATCACGAATACACGCGCAAGAAAATAGCTCGGTGCTATCAATGAGATCTCAGGACTCGAACTTAGCGAAAAGCATTTCCTCTCATTGCCTTTTCGTTTCGTTGCTTTCCTCTTTCATTGCTTCTCGAGTCGGCTATTACAGATAAAACGCCTTCGCATTGGAAGGCGAAATTTACTACTGGAAAATAAAAGCGCACATTGGCGCAAATAGCTAGGAGAGAGTGTCAATCGTTCCTTAGTATCTTATCGTACACATATATGTTGTTTATTTCTGATAGCAAATACTTCTCGTTGTAAATTTAAATGGGTAATAAAGTGAGCTTCGGTAGTAACGACGCGCGTTTAATCCCTGTTTCGAAGAAATATCTTAACTACCACGACTACATCTTATTCCCTTCTGTTAATCCTTCTCTTGCGTGCACGCGAACATCTACATACACTCTAACGAGAATGTGAGGAAACCGTGGCGATGACAAGAGGTGATAATATGATAATGTGATTGGATTCAGAATATAGGACTAACAATTTTGGGAAAGATATGACTTTTCTCTTACTTATGGAATATAATTTATTTATAATATCTTATTTCTAAATATAATTTTATAATACTTGGGGAACATACTATTTTCTTTCTTTCTTTCTAGCGTATTTTTATGTTAATAACAAATATTAAAATTGTTTCTATTCTTGGAGAAATAAGAGTATTCAATTTAGTTTAGGTTTATATTTGTTTAGAGAATTTTAATTTTTTTATTTTTGGCACGTAAAACATTAGAGAATAAAAAACGATAGATTTTCGAACTGTTATGCAAAATATTTTGATATACAGGATGCAAGACACGACAAAGTTCGTGTATGTTTAAGTATGCAAGATTAAGTACATAAATTAGATTATTAATTAAAGAAGATTTGTGAACAATTGCGTGCGATTATCTGTGGAACTTTTTTGATTAATAACTCAAAAGTTTACGTGGTTATTTGCGAAATATTTGATCTAATGTACCATTTTTACAACAGAAATCACACTTAGAGTCACATCTTGAATCGCATCGGGCATGATCATTCGTCAGTTTTCTTTTAATTAATAATTCATAATTTTACGTTGTTATTTGCAAAATGATAGAGGAATTTTGTGTTCGGTATAATCTACTTGCACACAAGCATCGTCATGCATCAGATATTCTGTATTATATGATTTTGTTAATTACTTTAAATGAGAATATATCTCGTTTATGACTATCTAGAAACGAATCCGTTTAGTCGAAAATATTTACTAACGAGTACGAGTGTACTCTGTACATTACGGCATAAGTTTTTAATTCTTCATAATAGTTATCTTATCTTTAAGTAATTATGTAATTATGTAAATAAGTAGATATTATGTGAAATTTTATCGGATATAAATATCAGATGAACGATCGATCTTTCCTTTAGATTAGATATTGGATGACCAGAATGTATATTACTATATAATTACTCAGATAAAGATATTAGATGATCTATATATTTTATACCTAGATATATATCTAAATCTATTATCTACCTAGATGACTATCTATATCTAAATACCAGCATTGCTAAAAATTATCTAAAAAAGAAAATTTAAGATTTTTTCAAAAATTTTTATGCACATCTCATAACATATTTCACTCAGAAATATATTACGAGAAGGATCGATGAGTTTGTTTGACATAACAATTATAATAATAGCAATAACAATGTAATATGACGCGCATAGAAAATTGATATCAGATCGCTCAAATCACAAAGACGTTCGAAAGAGAATTCCGGCGCTGACTCGAGCAACGTTCGTTCATTAATCACAAACGTTACCGCCAAAAAACCACAAAGTTCGCTGAGAGATTCCTCACCCTTCCGATCCGCATCCTGACTCATTCTTTTCAGAGTCGTGTGTGCGACGAAGACTACATCTTACTCAAGGTTATTACGAAAACATCTTTCACATCTCGTCCGTAACGAGTATTATGTGGCACGATCGCGAATCGGAAATGATGTATAGACTCGGCCCTTACGGCCAACCACATTGTAAGGACCGGCAAGGGCTTGCATTAGCGAACCGTGAAAGCGGTTTTTCTCATCCATCAAAACGACGCGCCGGCGCGAAATTACACGCGAGCACGATCGATAGATTTCAAAAAGGGCCACAAACCTCCCCCGAATGTAAGCTCAAGTTTCTGGTACTCCAAATTTACACACAACCAGGTAAAACCAACAGACCGCACGGAGAAAGGAAGCGTTTGGTATTTGTGATTATAATCGCACAGTGAAAAAATTATTTATACGATGAGGATAGTCAGGCGAGCTGTTTTTGCAGCAAAGCCCAGATAACATAATGTCTAAAATCGAGACATAAGACGTCTTAAAGATCATCTTTAAGATGTCTTTCAGACGATTTACGTATAAATGTCTTTAAGGCGTCATAAAGATTATCTTTAAAACGTCTTATGTCCCGATTTTAGACATTATGTTGTCTGGGAAGTTACTATAATGTTAATGATAATAACCTTACATATGATAATAACTTGTATATGCTGTAACTTAATTACAGTTAAACTTAATTTTTATTAGAATAACAGGAAGTTGTAATTGGCGCCGAAAATAGCTATAATTTTAGTAAAACTAATTTTTTTCTCGATAAAAACCTCTAATATTGCGAATATTAGCGCATTATATAACTTACTGTTTTGTCTAGTTTAATTAATCTAGTTTTGTCTATTTTAATTTATCTACAAGGGGATAATATTGTGTCAGAATATTTCCTCTGTGAATAGAGAATTCTTTATCTTTTAACGTGCACGCTGTGACGCGTACATGAATTTACCATTTCCTCCATTGTCATCACTTTATTCCGACTTATTGATTTTTTATTATTATAAAACCGTTTTCTTGTAAGTTTACAGTGAATATACTTTATGGAAACATTTGATTTACGAGGACGAATATCAAAATGCAATCCAGGCACACTGGGTGTTTTTAAGAGAAAGTCTCGATTTCATCTTTTCGTAAAATTTTGTCCTCTGATGTTTGACCGTATGACTATTCACGAAAGCAGGTTGTAAGAACTAATAACATTAGCTGAAAATCCATTGTAATTCGCAAATTGTTTTATGTAAAAATCGTTACCCTTCATCAAAAATTCCATCTTTCATTTCAAGCAATTAAATTAAATTGATTGTAGACATTTTTATCTTGCAGTTTATGCAAAGTAAGTTTTGATTAAGTACTGTAGCAAAAAGTAATAATTCTTATAATGTACATATAACTTTTCACTCTCAGTGTTCGCGCAACATAACGTAACTGGGGCTGAGAATGGATTGAGATGACAAGAAAAATATACCTCTTATAACTTATAGCTTATAACATACCTCAAAAAAAGTCTCCTCGAAGACAAATAACCAAATAGTCAGGTGCACTCAAGACACTAATACGTAATGTCTAATTTTCGCATAAACTTGACATCGTTCTTGCTGCCAAAAAGTTGAAAACGAAGAACGCATGTCAGACGGCGCTTTATAAGCAGTTTAAATTTGGCCACTTGCATGTATCTGCATATCTCTTTTTTTGTCTTTAACGATGTATATATATAGGTGACTTCATTGCTCACAATATTTTTAAGAATTCGAGCAGATACCGCACTGCATGTTAATATAACATAACAATAGGTATTTATCTAACGATAGATATTTATCATTATGAATAAGTACAACGAATATTCAAGGTTTAACTAAAATGTAAACTACATAGAGAAACAGATTGTCTAAAGTATACAACTAAACTAAGAGAAACATGAGGTCCGTAAGAGCCGATTTAAGTGTCGACATACCGATCTAAGTCGGTCTACAACCTCGCTTTAAGCTTTAAGTCTTAAACAACTGACCAACCACAGTCAATTATTCTCCTTATGTTTCAAGAATAATCGATTGTAATTGGTCAATTGCTTACGACTTAAATCTTAAAGCGAAGTTGTAGACCGACACTAAGGTATTGCAAGTTTAAGTGTATGGTAAATACACGCTTATGCATGTAAAATTATACATTTATGTGTGTTGATTTGGTTTTTTGTATGAAAATTACACATTGCATAAAAAAGTTAATTTACATCTTTAAACGTACAATTTAACAGATTCCGCTATGTATAATATTATATGATATATAGCATTAAAAATATGTGAAAATGAAAAAACATATGTACTTGGAAATAATTTAAACATATTCACAGAAAACTTTACATTGCATCTAAATTCTATATATGCAAAGTGACGATGAAACAATCAACAATAACGTAATGTTACGTATTATTGATTGTCATATATAATAATTATATAAATAATATATAATAATTATTAATGAGGAAAAATAACGCCGTTATCAAGTCGTTATCGAAAAAAATAGTTAGTAATGATAAAAAGTGAAAGAGAAAAAGGTAACTAATAACGATAAATTGCAAGTAACGCGTTAGTTCTCGATTCGTTTTCTCTATACACTTTTTACATCAAAATTAAACATACATATCAAAGAATTTAGGAATTTCGGACGAATCAACGGAACATAAACTTACAGCAACGTTGTTCTCATCTCGCTTTTTTTCGATTACATTTTCGAAACGATAAAAGAACAAAATTGGTACAAACAGCAGCTCGTAATCTTAAATTCAATCTCGTTCTTCTCTCTACGTCGGAAAGGAAGAAATGGTCCGGCAAAATGGCACGTCTCAGATGTATCCTGCTTCCAGCACAGCGCGCTTAATGGATCGCGTTCGGTTACGTTGAACTAAAAAGTTTTTAGATCGACGGAAACGAAAAGTTCGATGATATTAAGTGTACAACTCTTATGGTCGTTTTGCACAAAGTGTAATATTACAAGCAGCTCTCATTAAGTAAATTAGTAAAAATGTTTCTAATTAAAACGGCAAAAGAGATCGATTCGACGGATATCCATTGATTTTCCACTGGAAACATTTCCATTTTGTTGTTCCATCTTATATCTCGCCGATCTCGACCAGTGGAAATAAGATTTCACTGCAAAATCTCTAGCACACAAATTCGTTATGCGCTGCTCGTCAAATCTAACTTTCTGCGTTTGCGGCGACGGAACTGACGGCTTCCCTATGCATGCAACGACATTGCCTGCGTTTGCAAACAGCAGCAACAATCGTTACTATTAACTGATTCTTTCAGCGAGATTTTACGGATTGCAGTGCTATATTTATAACTGACCACCAATTATAACATTTCAGGAAAGAATGTACTGGCTACACTTTAGAAAGGTCGGCGTTACTTTTAACACAGTCATCGTTACAAGTAACTTGTTGTTTACGCAACAACGACTTGATAATGGCATTGGAATGGTTTGGAAAAATATCTCACATTTATTATTCGCGGTTGATGGTACTTACTGCCGGGCATTTTCCTTTTTTTCTTTTTTATTAGCAACAGTAACGGTAATCCAATTATATTCAGGTGACGGTAAAGCCTGTAGCAGGCCAGGTATTATTGAGGATTGACGATTGCGGATTGAACATTGAAACTTGATCAGTCGGGACAAAGAGAGCAAGATCGAAATTAGTTAATTTATCGAATTCCAATCTCTAATCCGCAATTCTCAATCTCTAATATCTGGTCCGTGGAGTACGCGGGCTTAACGAATATAACCTTTATCTTGCACACGCAAACTATATGTGTATAGGATGAGCAACAGCGAGTCGTGCGAGAGAAAAGTTTTTAAAATCTCATAAAGAAGGTAGTAGAAATTTTAATGGCTCTCGTTTTCTCTTAGTTCTGGTATAACAATAACGAATTATTTATCTAAATGTGTATAACAGTAACAAACTGCTTTCTTTAATTGATAAGTAGGATACTTTTAAAAAGTAACTTTCTCAAACCGGACATTGCAAGTGTATTTTCGTAGCTGTTGAGTTTGACGAACAAATAAGCTCCTTCTATGCGCAATGCCCGGTTGAAGGTACTAAATCAACCGCGAGCGTGGGATATTTTTCCAAAGCATCGCGAAAAAAAAATGCAACCAAAACGTCTGGCGCGCAACGTGATCGTCGTTGGACAAGTGTATATTTGCGCACGCTAATGTGTTTGACAAACAAACGGGTACACTGAAAAAGTAACCGCTCCCCTTCCGTGTTGCGCTATGTCATTGTTGTTTTATGAAATTTGCCCGGCGGTTTGATATCCCATTCTGCTTTCGCGTGATTTACATTTGCATCTGGACCTAGTGGGTTGATCTGTACGTCGGGTTTAATTAACATGTGACGCGCAAACAGCGCGCGGGTTTCTGATCGGGATTTTTTTCCGCGACGAGAACGCGCCGAGCACGACCGTACAAACTTCGCGACGACGGTCTCTATGGATAGGTAAACGTTGCGAAAATCCGACAGCATATCGATTAGCCTCACGCTAAAACGTATTCTCACAGAGCGTTGAAACGGGCGCATACTCCTAAATCCCAACGTGATTCTCAATAAAAGGCATACTGGCTAAAATTCAATAAACGTTCAAGACCAAATTTGAACTCGACGCTGAATGCGCGAAAGTGGATTGAACGACGCGGATTCCGTTTTTTGCGACGATGTTTCGCGCACTTTTTGCACGGCTGATTTGCAAATCTGACGCACGATTTAAATAAAAAAAAGATATTTCAAACACAAGTCACTTGTACACCGACCGATGGAACAGCCTTTACATGTAACGTAACTGGATTATTTCGGGACTTTCCAATCTTATTCGTATAGTCGATTTGTTTTTTATTTGTTTTTTTTTAATTATTCAAAGAAACGATGATATAACGTGCGCAAGCACTAATCTATGATAGCTTCATGTTATAACGTCCAGAAATGAATTTCTACAGTTCTAAAGTACTACTCTGACAGAAATTTAATGCAATTTTCAAGCAGTTACTGAACAGTCATTTTAACTTTTGTCTTGTAACCGAAGAGTAAAACTACTTAGGATCCTAATCAAGATTCAACGCTTTTCCTGCGTCTACTATCCACGGAAGATGTGCAAAATCTGAAGCTGGAAAATCTGAAATTTACTAAACGAAAACAAAACAGCAAATTGGCATAAAATTATTCAATTAATTAATATAATAATTTAATAGAAATTAATTTAATAGAAATTAATATAATAATTTAATATAAATTTCTCTTGAGTTCATTCCATGAAATTAAAAATTCACGATACTCCATATAGTCACTATTATTATTATATTAGCCATCATACAATAATGCGGAGTCGTCTACGAGACTTAAAACTCGTCAATGTGACGGATGTATTACTCGTAACCCCAAATGTCAAATTTTATCAGTCGGAAAAGTGTAACGCCTATTACTTGACTTAACTCGACGTTCATATGTACATCACACCGTTCCTTATGTCGAAGGTAAACACAAATTTATTCACTACACATTCTGACCGTTATTGTCGCGAATCCGCGAATTAAATTCTCGCCGTGTGTCCGAAAACAGACGCAGCGAATTAATACATTCACGCGCGCGATTGTGTTGTGGCGTTATCGATCCTTCGTAGTCGATGTCGACGATGTGTATCGGTATCAGCGAAATGGATATCGAAACTTCTGCGAACACACTACTATAGTATTAACAAAGTTTCACGAAGCGCGCGTTCCCTCTCTCTTGCCTCTATTCAATCCAAGATAACCAAGATATAACGATGGGGATCGTCCTACGAGTCCTTCGCGGCGTATACGTGTATCATCACGTGCAACTCGCAGGTGAGCGACTTCTGCGAGCTTTTTCCCCACGCCGATCCAATCATTTCGGTACAATATGCACAATCATTCTTTTTCGACTGTGCACAAACGCCCGCCTGATTGCAATCCGGACAAGGACGCCTTTTCGGCGTGAAAAATATTCCGCGATTCGGCTACGCTTTTCCGCCGATAAAACGCTGTTCCTACTGGAAAGCTCACGCGAAACCTATCGCCAGCCTATCGCGGCGTGTCCAAAGGAGCGTTCAATTTACTTCAGTCTAATGAAATTGGGGAAAAAGAGAAAAGATATGGAAGAATATTACAGCTCTGAGTATGAGATGGGATGAGAACGAGAAAATAATATGGTCGCACGCTGGACGCTATTTGTATTGTGTGGACGGGATATAATTTAATTAGATACACTCTCTCTCTATTAGAATGACTTTCACCGAACTCCGATTAAGCTAATCAGTGAATAACCGATTAAATTGCCAACAGTAATTTTCAATTGTTTGATCAAACGTTCAATAATTCGATATTACCAAAATAGAGCATAATTTCCTGTTCGTTTTAACAGATTTATTCTATATGTTGGAAAATCAGCCGGCTGAGTTAAGATGAAAGCGCCAATGTTTAAACTAATGATGCTAATGACGATGATGATTTAACTCTAGATATCCTTATTGGTGCGATTTTTAAATACTAATCTTTGAACATTTAACGTAAAATATACTTATATATTTAATAAGTGTTTATATATATTTTTCCTATATTTTTTTGAAAGTTAAAATATTTATATTTAAAGACCAAAATAATAAGAATGTCCAGAGTTAGATACCAGCATTAGTAAGCAGCAGTCACGCCGTCTCGTGCGCAGACCACGCTCACAAGCGTACACGCATGCGCAGTTGGTCAGTAACTATTTGATAATTTCATTGATTTTTCCGCTAAAGTTTAGCTTTTATTTTTATGATATTAACACACGCGAACGAATTGCACAATTTTTCCTGAGTATCACAATAATTGAAATGAGTATTATTTACATCATCAAGAAGTTCTTTTTATCTAATGATTTAAAGAATGACACATACAATATGCAAAGTAATATACGCATAATCTATCGAAAATTCTAAGATACCCTAATATACGTAAGATTAATGATTAACGTAAGATTAACTTAGAATTTCCGGAGAGGATTTTCTCGTAGGAGGATAAAAAGATTACAACCGGCGCTCACCCGATTGTTTAATGACTGTACGATAGATTGCAATAGATTTGACATCGTTATATCTTAGAGGAAGCTCATGCTATTAGAATTTAGGGTCAAAGGGAGCTCCACAGACATTTATCACCTTCAGTCTGCGCTCTGATAAATTGTTAGCGAGGAAAGCAGGAAGTCGCACGAAATCGCGGTCGCTCGATAGAAGCTGAGTTCTCGAAAGAAAAACAAGTATATAAATAAATAAGAAGACTGAATAACAGATTTTGTGCGGCAAAATTTATTTACAAAACGGAAACCTAATGAAAAAAAAAGACAAATTACTCGTTACATAAAAGATTTATGTATTGTCTGCTATACTGACACAGCGTGAAAGCAGAACGTACAATTATTTACGTTTTCCAATTACGTTGAAACTTTATATAGTGACCTGCCATACGAAATGTTCAATTAATTTTCCCAAAACGATTGTATTTTTGATATCTCTGTCCGTGTTGCGTAGCCAAGTGTTGTATTAGCTTTGTTTATTTATGTGTATGGTGTGATTTTTCTGGAAATAAAACCGGGTAATAAAACCATCTAAAAGTTATGTCCTGTGCGCGACGTGAGCAGACACATCGTATGAATTATGTAATAGTTACTAAAGGATATCCTTACGGGAGTAAAACATAGAGTGTGACAAGAGGCGACGGAGAGTGAGAAAAGGGGAGACAGAGGTTGGAGACATCTCGAGATTAAGGTCTGTTTTTTACATCATTTCATGAATGAAAGGGGATCTTAAGGATAACTTAATGTAACCGGACGCACTGCATGCTGCATTAATCTGACAGAATTGATCCATATCATCGCAGGAGGCGAACGTATTCCAATCATTTCCTCGTTAACGGTTAATCTCGTTAATTAAAGTGACCGCGTTGCATCCAAAATGCTTAGTGGGTTGAAAGTGGGATATGTCGAGATATGTCGATTTAACAGCGCAAAATAGTACATTCCGTTGTTCGTATAGGCGCGCACTCCATCGAAAACGGTATCTTTCAAATGAGATCGCGCGAGCGATATCGCATTTCGGGAAACAGCGTCGCTAATAACGTTTCATTATCTTCTTATTATGTCCGTACGTGCTCTCGGATCAATCTCTCTTGCGTTCTGCACTAAGCCCGACACTGAAGTACATGTATCTACGCTGTATGTATCCATTTTTTCTCTCCCCTCCTACCTTTCCTCTCATTTTTTTCGATCAAGAGTCGCGCAGCTGCAGCACGCTCTTGGACCACGTGAGCCACGCAAGCTTGTTTTTATTTGGGAATTAAACGCTGGACGTTCTCTTTTAACGAGCGCTCTGTTCATTTTGAGCTCGCGAATAAATCTCCCAACGTGACGCGCGATGCATCCCTTTAAAAGCCACCCTGCTGTGCGTATATGCGCCTTTGTATGTATATATATATTGTCCTATATATAACTATATATATATATATATATATATATATATATATATATATATATATATATATGTGTGTGTGTGTGTAAAATAGAATGTCTGTCTGTACGTTCTCTGTAAACTCCTAAACCCTTTGACCGATCTGGACCAAATTTTATATAGTTATTCTCTAGGATTTTGCGGAAAATATAGACTACCATGAAACCTGGACATTTCATCCCCTTCGTTTGATTTCATCCCCTTGATGTTTTGCAATAATTTAGGTAACCTAGGCAACATCGTGTATCTTGGACCAGTATATCATATATACATGTATATATATATGCATATATATACATGCTTTTTAAGCTGAACAGGTCGGTTGGGGAAAGGGAAGATAAACGCGACGTATTGGCAGGAGTAGGTATTGGAAGGGGAGATGCAAGAAAAGGGTGATAGACGAATTAAGGGCGGACATCGATACCTTACGCTCGACGAACATCCGGCGGGTTTGTAGGCGAGTCTTCCGACTTGCGATCGATTGACCCTCATCGTGAAATAATGAACGGCCACACGAGCCAACAAATAATTGCTATGCGCGAAACTTTCTCTCCCTTCTCTCTATTTCTCTCTCTCACCCACTCTCTTGCTCTCTTCTTCTCCCCCTGTCATTCTCTCGTTCAAATAACCGTGCACGTAACAGTACAGTTTTTTTTCCGTTTAAACAATCTAAATTATCTAGTTCCACGCGATAGCTATCGAAATGGTCCCATGCGATAGTGGAAAACCCCACTTGTCATTGATAATCGCGAAACCTGTCACTGATAGCTGCAATTCTGATACTTCAAGTGTTGATTGAAGTTCCTAGATTGAAAGAATATTCATCACGAAATAACACATACGCAAATAGCGAAATTTTGTGTTGATAAATCGTATTTTTGAGAGCGTTGAAGTTTACTTTCTTCATCTTTTTTTCTATTCTGATTGTTGAATCAATAAGACTTTGATCATTGTCATAAACTGCAACTTAAGAGAAGGTTCTGCTTTAGATAACCGAACAAAATAATTTTACGAATTCTTTTCCAAGAAATAAATAAAAATCAATGTAAGATTTTCACCATACCATTTAATATTGTTTTAAGTATAAAGCTTATGGCTTGACATTCGATGTTCAAGTAGAATAACATGGCAATCGTCGAGCGATGATTGGCTAGAAAGAAGTAGCGAGTGGGGAACGCTGATTAGCGCGATCCAGGCATCGTCTCTACTCGCAATCATTCGCTAATCTTCTTCGATTGATAACTAAACATTTTACGTGCTTGTTCGTAAAGTAGTAGAGGAATTTTTTGTTCAGTTTGACCATTCCTACACATATACGAGAGATTTGTATTTTATTGTCAGACAGCCTGTATATACATGGTTATGATTGAATATCCGCTGAATATCTTAGAACAATGTGTGTAGCGTACATATTTATATAAGGTTTACACGGACTCAAGAGGATTCTTCTAAAACCCCAAAAGGAAAATATTATTTTTCTAAGTATAATATTATTCTTCTTCATTAGAACGTAAGTAAAACATCCCAAGTAGAACACAAAGTCATATAAAAGTCAAAATGACGTCAAATGATATAAAAGTGATGTCATTTTAGACTTCAAACGATACCATTTTCATAACAATTTCACGACAATGATGTCAAAATGATGTCATCTTGATATCAAAATGATTTTGTGTTCTACTTGGGATGGCGACTCGAAAAGGAGAAAGACTAACAATAATAATTGTCGTATATTCAATCGTCTGATGAATAATTAACGTGAAACAACGTATCAATCGTCCCGATGAAGCATGGACACCGTGTCGCACTATCGGACAACACGACGAGACGAGAAGGTAAAGCTCACACAGCATATCGGGAAGCGCTCGAGATACGTTCCAAGATTTCCACTCATCACCGATGTTCGCTTGATTTCCTCTTCGGCAAGACCGCGCTGCAAATCGGTTGTTGCCACAATCGCTGTGCCTTCACCGTAGATTATCCGTCGCGGTGTGCTCTTGTTGATTTCCGGGATATTCGCGCAAGAAGGGGAACTGCAGCAGCTATTGCAGCGTGAACGTGGCCAAACGCGAAAATAATTGAGGCAACCAAAATTGCCGGTGGGCTTTAATGGGTTAAATTGCTCGCGCGCACGGCGCGGTCACGTATAGTTGAGAATATACATATACATATATCTCGGAAAATTGATTTTCCTCGAAGGCGAAATGCCTTGAGCGGCACCGCTATTGAGGACACGCTCTACACACATGTAGCGCGTCGACCAGGCTTCATACACATACCGGATGAATTACCCCAAGAGTCGCATATTCTAAACTCTGTTGTAAGGCTGGAATGAGTTACGTTTCATTATTCACCCACTTGCGTCGCGAGCGCTGCGTACGTATTTGCACAGCCAGAAATGTCATCTCTCCCCGTGTTATTTGCATCCGCGTCGAAGACATTTCTGCGTCGCTTCGCTTCTGTGCGTGCGACTCGGAAAATTAATCGCGCACCGCACCAACCATTATGATGCGCTTTCCCACGCAATTGTTTTCGAATTAGTGGCCGTAACGCGTAAGCAAACCCATGTGCTGTCATTCGCACTGTGCGCTACCTGGCAGTATTTGGCGCTTTGAGCGAGGTAATATGCTGATGAACGAAAACACTAGAAATGTGATGTTTCAAATGCTCGAACGTTCAGCGTTGAACGATGATAGTCGCTAAAGGGAGTGGAGAGCTGAGAACGCTGATTGGCGCAGTCTAGGCAACATCTCTACCCCATAGAACAAATATCCAAAATATAGATATCACGATATCTATAGGATGTCCATGAGATGTATTTCGGATATTTGTTCTATGTAAGTATTGCACTCCACTCGCATTATCACACGCGATCATTCGTCAATCTTTTTTGATTAATAACTAAATTTTTTACGTGATTTTTTGCAAAAATGGTAGAAGAATTTTTTGGTCAACTGTTTACCTGATCTACACGTATACGAAAGATTAACATATTATCATCAAACACCTCATATATATATATATATACAGGGTGCGGCGCCAAAATCCGGACAAAATTCAATTTGAAATTCTCACCGTTCTATACCATTGGTAGATGTCGTGATTAGCGTTCAAATAGCTTGACGTGACTACATGTACTAAACCATCATAACCTCGAAACAGTCGCAATGTTGAAACCAAGTGCGGAGTATAACCGAAGAGCCGCGATTATCGAAAATGTTCGCGCTGGGCGCTCGGCGACAGAAATCATTCGGTTCTTCGGGTACCCGAGATCGACTGTGTATGATGTCATCGCAAAGTACAATGAGTCAGAGAAGTCCAACGAAGGTTTTGCAACACCGGCGAAGAAAACCCACTCGAAGGAGCGCGTTGTCAGGACGTCCGACAACATTCAACGGGCTCAGGAGCTGATTTTTGAGGATCCAGGACAGTCGATCTGAAAATTATCGTCGATTGTTGGTGTGAGCGAGAAAACTATGCGTCGAATCGTCGAGGAGGACCTCCGCTACAAGTCTTACACAATTAAAGTGAGTCATTTGGTGCAAAATTGGTTGTCGGACAACGTCGACATGTTCTGGTCGAAATAATTCTAGCCTCCCAACAGCCCAGATTTGAATCCTTTGGACTTCTATGTATGGAGTATAGTTGAAAGGGTGACGAACAAGTCCAGACATCCAAACGTCGCATCATTGAGAGCCGCTATTGAAGTGGCATTCACCGATATGGACCGTGACACATTAAAGCGCGCCTGCGCACGCTTCAGACCGAGAATGGAGGCGGTCATTCAAGCAAGCGGGTGTATATTGAGTAAATGTGTTCTTTATGGCCTTATAAACAATGTGATTAAAAAAATTTTGTAAACCTTTTCGTTTTTGCAATAAAAAATATGTTTGGAAAAAATGTGTAATTTATCCGGATTTTGGCGCCGCATCCTGTATATATATACATGATTTACGTATGATTTCCACTAAAAATATAGTAAAACAAAGCAGCACATTCATATAAGATCTGTACGTACAAGAAGTATGAAAGGGGTAGCGTTCCTGATTGTATGAGGGATGACCGCTTCTACATTATTGATATTTTTGAAATTCGTCATCCTCTTTGACATTCCCTTAATGAGCAAGAACACTGAAACTTTGAAGGACAGGCTAAGTAGAAACGAATAAATTATTGAATAAAACTGTCGATAATACGCTTGACAGTGCAAAACGTTGTCGAATTGACGATCTATTTTCCGACCAGAATTTCCCAAAAGGAAAACAGCAAGAAAATTATGGCTCGCGACCTAAAATAACAGTGACATAAGCCGACAAGTACAATAGGGTTGCGAAGTAATATGTTACCTACAACTCTACCACTGTTATAAGTTACACCCTTCTAGTGTTGGAAAAATTACTTCTGGAACACAATCCGTTAACGTTGCCGCGTTACTTGTTTTGAAGAATTACTCTTCACCGTTATCGTCGCTCATTAAAAGTGGATTCTATTAATCGCAAATCTACTAGATATCATTCTCTCCTCCTTTTTTAAATCAAGAGAAATATGTTTACTTGAAGCAGAATACCTTCTCATGCACTATAAGAACTTAATACTGTGTAGGTAAAAGACAAAATTCTTCTAAAGAAGAAACTTTAAGAATGTTGTGCTTAGAATATTTCCCTTCTCTCTTGAAGAAGAATCCTCTTGAAGCCATAAGAGTAAAATCCTCTAAGATTCAAAGGATTCCGTTAAGGATGAGATTACATCTTTTTGTTTGGGTGCGCGCCATTTATTTACTCATATTCAAAATGACAACGCAAATAAGTAATACTTATTCTTTACATTCAAGGATTTTGCGTTCGGTATTTTTGTTCATTAATCAATTTTCTCAATCTTCGATTAATAGCTTGTCGAATTGCATCTCTTCGCACGCGACATTCTGCTGATCTAATTTGATTCGATTTTTGTACCTATGTCGATGGTAGTGCGCGATTTCATCCCAAGCATCGAGCGCATTATCCCATCCGTGAAATTTCACGAAAATCGGAGAGACGTCACGGACGGCGAACGGGAACGTAATTGCGCACTGATTAACAGGCTATTTGCGCACAACGTGGATATTTACGTCGAATCTTATCGACTAATTAAGAGCGGAGAACGGCGCAAAGCAAAATATTAAAAGGAGCGCGAGGAGCCGAGGACGCTAGTCTCGGGAGTTTCATTTTTCCTTCCCCGAGGTAAGTTTAATCAGGCGACGTCTCATGGAAACGGCTTTAAGTTCGGTTTTGTTTTATTTGTAAACTATCAAACTGGATCTGCGGGGTGTATAATCCCTCCGATCCCACTTCTCCTTACCCCGTTCCTCCTCCTCCTCCTTCTCCTGCTCCTACGAAGTGATGTCGACTCCTTCGATTCTTGGCGTTGAGATGCTGCCGGCACAGTTTTTGCAAACCCTTCTCATCGGAAAATTTTAAATTACCTTGTTGTCTCCGTGTTGGAAAAGGAACTTTAAACGAGCTTCGACAAGAAACGAGCGTGACTTAACGGATGACTACGCATTTCCTCGTACGGAAAATGTTTTTGCATTTCCGTCTCTACGTGCGTCTCGACGGGTGCACGTCAACATCAGGCCGGTACGCGAAGCCACCGGTGAATTTCCTTCCTCTGAAATCACGTAACTCACTTTTCAGCTTATTCTCTTTTCTGGATTCTTGCGTTCAATTGTCTCGCTTGCTTGTTTTTCCCTACATTATTAATGGTTGGTAATGATAGCGAATGTTTTCGATTGTCATCAGCCAATTCCTCCATTTGCAACTTTGATACTCCGCAAAACAATGAACCCGTGATCGTGATCTGACGAGTTAAATACGCGAAGTGTCTCATTAATCATATAACTAAACATAATTGATCATCCTTCATTGATCGATTCCGATATGAACGAAACATGACAGTATAATAAATTCTTGGGAATCCTACGACCTAATAATTCTATCGCAAACATCGGCGAAAAATTCATATCATTATTAAATGTCTTATAACATTGATTTAAAACTGCATAATTTCCACCCGAATTATGTAAAAAATAAATAAATATTAGAGTAAGGAATAAAACATTATCACAAATATTACTTAAATATAGTATATGTAAATATTACATAAATATTACTAAAGTTCGTAATTAAAAATCAAAGTTCGTGATTACAAATCAACAAAGTTGACGATGCTAATGTTACATTATATATTAAAAATATGATCTTGCAGTCATAGCGATCTATTATCTAGATACGAGAAATTAAAGTTAAGATAGATAAATGATTAGGAAACAGTGTGACATTGCATATGTTTTGCATTTAATCAATATAGATAACAGACACGGAATTTATATCTGAACTATTTATAAAATTTGGCAAAAACATCTCTCTAACGCTCATTTAAATTAAGGTTTACATATTTCATGAAAGTGACTGTGATACACAAGAAAGACTAATAACGAATGTGTAATCCTCACACTCGTCTAAATTGCTTGCAAAGACCGCTGAAATGTTGCTGCCGTAAATTCCACCACAGACAATTTTCTAACAGATACAAAAAGCAGCGATAAATTTTAACTGAGACATTTAGAATTCTATCTGGAGCAGCAGAACATATTTCTGAATATGTACGCGCTTCATTCGAAAATTCTTATTTTTTTCGTTACAGTGATGGCGCACAAGTACTGCGAATTGAACGGCACATGGTTTCGACATCCCGAATCTAATCAGATATGGAGCAATTACACGACTTGCGTGAATCTGCAGGATCTGAGCGTGAGTAACATTTTGTATATTATTCCGGTCGCACGAAAGAGAATGATTGATTGCTGGGGCTCGTTATCCATTACTACATCGAACAGATATCGGCAGATATCAAACAGCATAGAGAAAGAGAAAGGTAGAGAGAGGGAGAGAGAGGGGAAGAGAGAGAGAGAGAGAGAGAGAGAGAAAAAGAAAGCATCGAAGATCCTTATCAGGATCGTGTGAGAGAGAAGTGGAATCTTTCAAGAGTCCCAAAAGGATTTTTAACAGATCGATGAGATATTCCATCGCGGCGCATAGTTTCTCTCCTTCTTCTGCCCTCCGTTCCGACCCCGTGGGAAATAACACGTCCAAACACGCGAGGCCCAGTTACATCTTTTAGTCGCGCAACGTCGCTGTCCTGACACGAGTTTTCGATTTTTGCCTGTTATTTCCGCCCGGAGGGCATCCACAATCGTCTCGCTGCCGAGTCGCGTTCTATCTTCCGCAAAACTAATATCGTTTGAGCGAGCGAGCGAGCGGTACGCATTTGTTGAAATATCCGAAAGAAGCACGCTGCATACGACAGAGGGGTATTACGTATTTTGCATTTGCGACGTTACCGGGCGGAACAATTTTAGCACGCGACTTCGCAATCTATCTCGCGGAACGATACGCCGCGCAGTGGGCCGACATTATTCGCTTAAGCATCGCTGATACATCGTCCATCTTGAATTATAATGCGCGACGCCATGGCAAGCTCTTGCGCGCGATTTGCGTCTAAAAAATTGATTCCCCGTCCGCTGCAATCTGCAATTGTCGCGCTGCCGGACGGGACGAAATTTATAATGCGCGGCGGAAATTTCAGCGACGAAGTGGGACGCGAGGCAAACGGGGGAACGCGACGAGCATAAAATTAAACCCCGACGTCTGTGCGAATCTTTTTCGTCGAATAATCGCGAATTCTCTTCGATATTCCGCCTCAGTGTCTGCGATCAAGAAATGCAGTGTTTCGCGTTTTTGTTTTTCTTTCTCTCTGTTCGTTTTCGATTAGAGAAGGAGTCTATTAGAAGCTTAAAATAAAGGATTCTTAAAAGAAGGATCGAAACGTTTTGGATATTTTGACTGATAAATTTCATACATTGTAAAAACTGATGTATTAAATTTAACATATTTTATATGTCTAAATTATCCACTCTCATTTATGTATAAATTTAACACAAGACAAATGTGTTAAAAAGTAACACGCATAATATGGAAAAAATTAACACAAGAATTTAACACTTGAATACCGTTAGGAATCACAGGTTGTGTTAAATTGACATATTTAATATGTCAAATATAGATGTCAATTTAACATTTTTATTTCATCAAAACCATAGATTAATACTTCTCTCAAGTGTTAAAGTAACATTTTATTTTAGTTAATTTAACATTATATATATGTCAATTTAACACAAACTGTAATTCCTGACGATATTCAAGTGTTAAATTCTTGTATTAATTTTTTCCATATTATGTATGTTACTTTTTACCACATTTGTTTTGTGTAAATTTACACATAAATGAGAGTGGATGATTTAGAACACATAAAATGTTAAATTTAACACATCAGTTTTTACAGTGTACTTGTCAACTACATAAATCACAGTCTCAAGTTTCTTGTTTGATTACACTATTACACTTGTATATAGGCCTTAAAACATTCTCTTGATTGGATATCATCAAAATTTTTTATTTGTAATTCCTCTAATTTTTTATTTTGTTTATTTAACTGATAACTTGATTATTTCACTAAGTAACTTTTTATGAAGTTCTCTTTGCTTCTTATTTTTCTGTCTCTTTCTCCCTCCTTCTCTCCTCTCTCTCTCTCTCTCTCTCTCTCTCTCTCTCTCTCTCTCTCTCTCTCTCT
>NW_022639533.1:220473-223511 GCF_010583005.1 Odontomachus brunneus
CTCTCTCTCTCTCTCTCTCTCTCTCTCTCTCTCTCTCTCTCTCTCTCTCTTTCTTCTTGTCTAAACTTCAAAAGATGTCATGTTTGCGCCAAATTTTCCGACCTCCCGTTATTGCGGAGCTCTAATGTCGGGAGGTCACGCATTACCAATAGCGGTACAGTGCGATAATACAATAAAGCGTTTGCCGTTTCGCTGCAAAGCGGCTTTTACGTAACGCCATCCACGTCAACCCTTCTCACGTACTTGACGAGCGCTATTCATTAAGACCAGCTTCATTTCGGAACCCGTACACACAGCCTGATCATCCTTTAGAACGTGTTCCGTCATAACCATGCTCGTCGAAGCCGCCCCGTCAGTGTATCCGTCACGTCGCGCGGCATTCACTCCCTAACGTGCGTTGACATCAACGTCGATACTTGCACTCTTTTTGTCAGCGACGTAGCTGAAATTGCGAATACAATTGCGCACTCGCAACGGAGACTGTCTCTGAAAACCGACTCTTACAGCGAGCAGCCTCTTTGTTGATACAGAAAGAGGTGGTGTGCAAGGGACGTGTGAGATGGAATACAAATTGAAGGCATCGAGCCGTGATCTCTCGGATTTTGCGGTGAAAATATGAGAACCGTGAGATATATGGACGACCTGTGTAACCTGCGCGGAAAGAAAAAAAAACTGTATGGTTGGCCCACACATAAATCTGCCAGATTCATTATTGAACAACCAGATTCATGTGTGAGCCAGCCATATTGTTTTTTCCTGTGTGAATTTACGTCGTGTGCAATGATGAATTACACTATATTGCGGTTTACGGTGAACCGGATTTTTATATTCGTTAAAATCAAGTCGGATTATCGATGACTAATTATTGGATCGATGAAGCGATAATAATTTCTCAATTACAGCAATCACAACAAGCGTCATTTTTTAAAAGGAGAATTAATAGAGAAGAAAAACACAAGTATGAGACATGATAAAGAAATATTTGGAGCATTGAAGCATCTTTGTTGACATGGAAAAGGAAGGCATGAATAAGATAAAGGGCTAAGCGAGATGTGAGGTGGAATACAAATTGGACGTATCGAGCCGTAATCTCGGATTTTACGCTGAAAATATGAGAACCGCGAGATATATGGACGATCTGTGTAATCTATGTAATAATTTGTGTAATCTGCGCAATAACCCGTGTAATCTGTGCAATAATTTACATCACGTGCAATGATGAATCATATTATATTGCGGATTATGGTAAACTGGATCCTTGCGTTCATTAGGATCAAGCGGTCGGATAATCGAGACCGATTATTGGATGAATGAAACAGCAAGCAGAATAATTTCCTAATGATAACAATCGCAATAAATTTCACGGTATAAATATTTTTAAAAGAATATGACCACACAATACAGGAAAAGATAAAGGTGTAAAATACGGTAGAGAAAAATTTGAGACATCAAAGCATCTTTGTTAACGCGAAAGCGGAAGATATGAGCGGGGTGAGCGAAGTGTGAGATGGAATACAAACTGGAAATGTAATTTTGGATTTTGCGGTAATAATATGCATGAAAAGCATAAAATATACTGATAATACATTTCATCCGGCTTTATACCAACGATGAATTATACTTATAAACGGTTTACTTAGGGGTTTAATTATATTTATAAGCGGTAAATAGAATCTTTGTATTCTTTAAGATCAAGCCGGATGATTAATAATTGAACATATAAGGCATTAGAATAATCTCCTAACGATAACAATCACATAATAGCTGTCGCAAATTTTTTAGGAAAGAGAATAGCTCTAATAAAGAGGGAAGGATAAAAATATGAAATACAATAGGAAAAAAATTTATGAGATCGCGAAATATTCTTGTCGACGTGGAAACGGAAAGCATGAGCAGAATAACGAGATGAGCGAAGAGCGAGGTAGAATACAAATTGTAAGCATCAGGCTATAATCTTGAATTTTACAGTGATACCGTGAAAATCGCGAGATATATATGTGTTATCTGACTTTGTATCATCCGTGATGATGAATTATACTGTATTACTGATCACGGATCTTCGTTAAAACTAAGCCACATAATTGATGATTGAACGGATGAGGTATTGGAATACTTCTTTAGCGATGACAGTCGTCATAGTATAAATAAGAGAAAGGAAACGACTCATAAAAGAGGAAAGATGGAAGTATGAAACACAGTGGGGAAAAATTTAGGATGAGAGGCGCTTGATGCTGCTGGGCATCGAAAAAATGTGAGAAGTTGAATATTCGATGACTCATATAACTTGAGACACGGGACATATAATTTTAAACGCGCGCCAATTCAGAATATAAGAAGCGTCGCGGAAAATGTAACCGTCGTAAAAGTAAGCGTCTAATTTCACGGATGAGGAACATAATACGAGTACCTCGTAATCTTACCCTCTTCTCCTCCTCCTCCTCCTGCTCCTCCTCCTTCTCTTCCTCCTTCCGTCATTTGTTATACGTCCAAAAGGAACGCGAAATTAGTTCAATATTTAGATATTACCACGCTCACCCTCGCGCTTAATTGCAATTTATCCGCTATTACTGCCGCCATTTCGCTCGATTGCGGCCATTCGCGTGATGTAAAGATGCCGCCCGACAGGGCGGCGGATGCCAAAACGGTGAAAAACACTTCAGCGACCACATGCCGCGTATTTATGAACGGCGATAAGACGCGCCACTTATCTTTTTGGTCCAGAATAAGATCGGCCGGCTTAGCGGGAAAGCTCACGGGAGAGAGGATATATTTTTGCATGTACCCCACTACGTTCACATTCTTGTCTCGCGCAATAATCCACCTTCCTGTTTACTTAATCCCATTAGTTTCTCTATGTCCCGCTAATCGTGAAATTCCGAAAGGATTCATTAAACTCTGCTAATGGTACCGCAGTAAATGCGGTTATCCTCGTGCGTGTAACGTGTCCCTTTATCTATTTTTGCAAATTACCGAGAACGACGTTATACGCATCTCTCTCTCTCTCTCTCTCTCTCTCTCTCTCTCTCTCTCTCTCTCTC
>NW_022639533.1:225049-249318 GCF_010583005.1 Odontomachus brunneus
CTCTCTCTCTCTCTCTCTCTCTCTCTCTCTCTCTCTCTCTCTCTCTCTCTCTTACTCTGTCCCTCTCTCTCTTACTCTGTCCCTCTCTATTTTCCCAGACAGATGTGTCTCACAGGCGACGAGGAGTTTTTAATTCACACGTGTCTGACGTGAGCTGAATTCGCGGCGCGTACGCGCCATTGCACTTTCAAATGAAGCCGACTCTTTGTGCTGACGTGATGTATTACAACGTGTGTGTGTGTGTGTGTGTGTGTATGTTATGTATGCGTGTACGCGTTTGTGTATGACAAAAGCTGTTGAATTCACTCTGACACAATGAACGTTTACACGTGATCGCTGATCCAACAGCTCCTAACGGCCCTCGTAACATTTGGCTACCGTCGACGTAAATATCGCGAAAGAAGAAGGGCAGGTAAAGAGGAGAGGAACAATTAGTACAAATAGATGGGTAGTTAGCGCTCGAAATGTTAACGGTGCGTTAATTCTTCACATGAGCGCGGCATTTTCCGTTCCGAAAAATATGCAGATACACAAATTGCGGCGGCAATTCGTTCGCTTTTGTTTATCAATTATCGTGAAAGCGTCGTGTCCCGGGAAGAGCGAGCTCCGGAAAATGGCGAGGAGGCAATCGGAAATACGGCGAGCGTAAAACGTTCATTACTCTAATGTCGCGTTACAATTATATCGAGGCCGGAATTCCGTACTTCGTGGACAAGTCCGCGTTGGAGTTCGACATTTCAGACAAGCATCTCTCTCTCTCTGATGGACACTTATTAAGCTTTTCATCGAAGAGACTGAGCAAGAAGCTAAATTAGCGTAGGGCGAGATCACTTCATTACGCGAGATTCGCGATGCACGCGCGACCAGCGAAATTGCATTTCGCCGGAAATCCTCTCAATTCTCGAACATTAAACGACCACCCCGCGGTCTGAACTCACAGACAAAGCCAAAAGCAAGCATGGTAAAGCGAGGTCCACTCGAGTTCGCTTGTATTTAAATAATAAATATGAGATTTCGTTGTCTCTCTTCGCAGTCGCAGAACTTAAATCCTCGAAAATCCACCGGATTTTCTCCCCTAAACCCCGGGAATTTTCAGTCACCCAGATCTCCAAGGGATCGAGTCGTTAAAATTGGTTAGCAGCGACAAAAGCTCGGGAGAGTGGAGGGAGGAGGTGAGAAGAGGAAGCGACCAGAAGGCCCACAGGGACATGCTACTCTTCGAAGTTAGATTACTCACCGGGCAAGGATAGTTATAACGATCCTTAGACATGTGCAGCCGACTTTAGCGCTCATACCTCAGGCGTACTAGAGAAGCGTACTATCTCTGATGAGAATAGCGGAATAACGCGAAAGTTTCGCAGCATGGCATCAAGCGTTTCGGCCGAAAAGTGGAACGGACGAGAAGAGCCGTCTCGTGTCGTGTACAGCGTCTATATGCGATCGTAAATCGGTCATTTGTTGGAGCGGAATGTTAATAGGGAGAGGCACACGTGCGTGTGCGCGAACGAGCGATCGATGCATTGTTGTCGATGTGTGCGATGCGATGCGTAACCTCACGATGCAACGCCTATGTGTTCCTTGCGTCGAACGAAGACGCGCGTCGACTATTCATGCTGCAATATATCGTGAGTTGAGTCATAAATAATGTTTTTTTTTCTTTTTTCTAAGTGTCACTTTCGCACTGCAGTGCAACTTGTGTACAGTGCACCGGTCTGTGCGTGTGCTAATTCGTTTGCTTGCACACTGAGACAAGAATACTTGAAAATCTATTTGTGGAAAGTGAAGTTTATTTCTTTCTGCGAATAAACTTTATACCTCACACAGATAAATTTTCAAGCATTTTTTCTCAGTACACTGAGCCAAAAATACTTGAAAATTTATTTACGGAATATAAAGTTTATTTTCCTGCGAATAAACTTTATATCTCAATTATAAATAAATTTTCAAGCATCTTTTTTTCAGTGCACTACGAAAAAAATACTTGAAAATTTGTTTGCGCGATGGAGAGAATATTGTAATAAAAATTACAATTCAACTTTAGTAGTCCAGAAATAGACTAGTGCTATTACAAAAAATGGTAGTAAAAATGTTCCCAAATGTAGAGTAAGAGTTATCATGTTTATGGTCATTTTTACTATGTTTCACATTTTTTGCAATAGTGCCAGCTTATTCCCGAACTACTGCAATTACATTGTAATTTTTACTATAATATTCTCTTCGTACGTAAATAGATTTGCAAGCATCTTTTTCTCAGTGCATAAGAGTTTCGCTGATTGTGTGTTTGGAGTATTTTTATTTATATCTGCAAAGTTAAATTTATTAACGTCAACCATTTTCGTAATCTGAGAAGCCACTGTAATAGTGCGCAGCGGGATTGCCATATTTTTTACCAATTTATCCTTTGACATATACCAAAAAATTCTAGTTCAAAGACTGTAAAAGTCGTACGAAAGACCTCTCGGACTGTAAGGATCAAAGCATACGACAACATATGAATTTTGGAAAGGCAATACCATGGTTACAGTAACGAGCAATATTTATGATGATGTATACGGCAGTAAAACCCTGAAAACGTTGGAAAATGTCAGCGTCGGTTGGTTCAAGAAATTTAGGGCCAGGAATTTCAATCTCGACGATGAGCTTCGCTCTAGGCAACCACCTGGTTTAGAAGACACCGATATTGCTGTAGTAGCGGAAGCCGAGCCAAAACTTACTACACGATAAATCACAGAGAAGCTCGAAGTCTCTCAATCAACAGCAGCTTAAGAAGTTTCTTTTAAAACTTATCCGACACAATTCATGACTTAACCCAATACCTCTCGCACGATTCATAAATACAATGTTTCTTGGTTTTAAGTCTTATTTATTTATTTATTTATTTATAAATGCGTATTGCCACGTATCCCTGAATATATTTTGAATAATCTCTCACAGAATATAATGTCCTCGCTCGGTGATTTTTGTCATCCGTGCGATCAGCGCAATTTGCGTCTAAATATTGCACGCGATATGACGTTTCATAAGCGTGTTGGAATTGCACGCTCATCATTCTTGACATCCAACAACGTCCAAGTCCATCGCTGCGTCTCGGTCGCGTCGTTCTGCATTCGTTCAGGTTCCTCACGCAAAATCCTCGCCCTCGTTACAGTTTTCGGCACGCCTGCTCGGACTTGATTAAACGTCGTTGTACGAAGAGATTCATTAATTATTTACTAATTATTTACCAATTATTATTTATTGTTTTATTTATTAATAAAATAATTTCTTTTTAAAACTTCCATACACTTTAATATTTGATAATATCCGCGCCAGAGTGCCGAAACAGACAGAATGCCGGCTACAGGACGTTTGCTTCTACGTCTCAGTTTTCAGAGGTTGAATGCAAAGGTACAGGAAATCCATAAACCTACCTTCGAACCGACCCTGCTTAAACCGATCCGGATCCCCCGGTACGGCATCCGCATTCACCGCATCCACCATGTGGCCACAAGCTTCGCCAAAATCTGAAACCAAAATTAAATTTCCGGATTAGCCAAACTGATAGATGCCAGTATATAGAGAGAATAAGGTACCTCGAGACCGTATATATTTTTTGTAAACTAACAAAATAAAAAAGAGAATGGTAATTACTCTTAAGGGAATGCCATATTTGAAATCTTTAATATCTAATAAAGAAATAATAAATAAAAATAACAAATAAATAAAATGAAAATAAGTAAGAAGTAAAGTAAAATAAGTAATAATAAATGAATAAATAAATAATAAAAATAATAAATAAAGAAATTGACGAGTAATAAACAATTGCTTCAATCAAAAACTAAGGAGTTTTAAGAAAATGCATATTTTCTTATTAGAAAAATATTTGATATATTATATTATATTATTTTATTTTAAATTAATACAAAAGTAAATATATTATTGGTACACATCGAATAAATATTTTATATTTCTTAGATATCTTTTCTCTCAATCTATCACAATATCAGTACAGTTCAACTTTACACAAGAAATCTTGTAAAATGAAATACTATGAAATATAATCTTAACGTAAATATAATTTTTAGTACATTATTTTCTCCATATACCTATTTTAACTGACGGAATATTAAAATATCTATGTATATTATAACGTAGATTTATTAGCTTCGCATTGGCACGTCTTTGTCCTACAGAAAAAGAAAGTACAGTTACAATGTAAGAAGTATGAAAAATTCCACTCTTTTCGTTTGCCAACCTTTACATTGCGTCGGCCTCCTGTGTCTCTATCTGTTTTCCTTTGACTGTTTGTTGTATTACATAAAATCGCGCGGCTTTCAGCCTTCGGCTCGACAGCTATCACATGATGAACCAATGCGATCACTTTTGTAACATCACCGACGTCGCAACGCGAGTTCATCAGCGCGATCGATTAACATGGATATACGGTTCGATTTCTGTTTGGCAATACAACAGGCATGGTACCGACGAATCATCTAGTCACACAATAATAATAGATCGCGCACGCGATCGCCAATAAGCCGTGATGCGGCGCAAGTGATAGTGTAATCTCTACATCGATACATAATAAGCAGAGAGCAAGGCAGCGAGGCAGGATACAATTATCGTTTGTTCGCGTTGATAAAATTTATCGTGTCGCCGCATGCAACAGCGATATAATTTCCGGACCTGTGTTAATCCGATTGGTCGTCCGACCGGCCGAAGAAGAGAGAGAGAGAGAGAGAGAGACACTGACTCGTATCTACCCTATTACTGTATCAAGTACCGTGTAATCTGAAGATAGAACCCGGAGACTGCCCATACCCTCCGAACTTCATGAATTATTTAGCGCCACCAGGTGCAAAAGCACCGTTTATTAAAGCCACGGAGACTCGGGTCTGATTTTCATGATTATGAGATATATTCGCTGATCCGAATATACGAGGCCGAATTAAACGCATGAATTTGTCACACTTGGATGCCGCGGCGCATACGATATTCTGCTTGATGTGCTTCCGCTTTGTGAACGCCGCGAATTTTCCCGCAAATACTTGCCGGCTATTTCCAGCCGCATATTTATTAGTATCGATAAGCGCGCTTATGACAAAATGTAAGATATAAACAAATATATTACCCAATTGAAAATTTTTCTTTGAACAATAGTATCTCCTCTATCAAACAATATAATTTAATTTAATGAATGAGATGATGTTTGGCACAGAATTATGTTGTTTAATAGAAAATTATTTCACGTTGGAGGTCAAACAAAAATCGATGTCAAGTTCGAAGAAACTTTTCTCTCAGTGTACGACGAAAGTTCGTAACGTCGTGTCAGCTGTTGCAGAATTCTGTACAGTAACTGTAACAATTACGTGCGATAAAATATATCATTTCCGAACGAATAAATCTTTCGAGACCTAAATATTTTTAGATTAGAACATTGTCTATACATAGTCGATCGTTCGCCCATCAGAATCGCCCATCGTTTTCTACCGCAGATCAGTATTCATGCATTCGATCTCCTGTGATCGATCAAATGAATTAAGCGGAGCCGTACAGATTTATCTGTTCGGCAGTAAAATATTAATCTACATTAGCGCGTAGCTTAAACCGATACTTTATTCACAAGCACAGCAGTGGAAAGCAGCCGCCTTGTGGTTTCCGTGCCGCCGCAGTGTAGTTAATAAGTAAGGCGACGTTTGCGCGATACTCCAGTCAAGAATAATGCCGCGCTACCCAGCCACATTACAGCGAGCGGAAGGGTTAACATTTCGCCAAAGCAGAAGCATGAAGCATCCGGTTGTCCGGCCGTAATAAATACAGAAATAGGTCCTTTTGATCGTAAACCCCGTCGTGCGTCACTGCCGCCTTAAATATTTGACGAACTTGGGATTTTACGGGCCGAGCTTTGAGCAGGATCCGGATTCGCGCTGCGTTTCCTTGCCCACCTTGTCGGCAACGCGAGAGCCGGGGGAACGAGCTCGATTAATTTTCCAGGGGCGACTGTCCTCGAGGCGGGTCATCGTTTCCGAACGACGAGTCCCAATAAACACTTCGTGCCTGGTGGACATTTGTCATACACAGGACAATGTTACGACGTCCTATTACTGGTCGACTTTGCTTTGCAGATACGGCGAAATTTGCATGCGCCGGCGTAAAGGAAGTATGGCGGGTTTACGTTGGGAAGGCACACGATGTCGAAGGCAATCTCTGCCGAGCGGATGAATTTTCAAGTGACAAAAGACGAACGAAAACGAACGCACAACCTTCGCTTGTGAACAAGCTAAGCCAGGACCGAGACAAAAAGAGAAAGCTAAATAGACCCGTGTGCAATAAAGTTGCGCGGCTCGCTTCGCGAAAACTTCGCGGCCGATCTTGATAATCCTCGAGACCGCAGTCGAGATCGCCCGACCTTCCCGTATACGAGTAATTCGATGGGTTTTCGAAAACTAGTTTCAAGTTCCGAGGATCCCTGCGGGATCTCACTAACGACACGGTGAAACTGTTACGATCTGGTGGCGCTCGGACACGAATTTTTGTGCCCCCGAATATACTCCAGGGACCTCTCCATTCCGTGAATGTGCCTAGAAAAAAGCGGAAAAGGATCCTTCCCATTTTAACACTTTGATTACGAATCGACAATTCGATTACATTTCTTTGTCCCTTTACTTCGTTCTTTGAGAAAATCATGTCATTCCTGAAAAATTCCATTTTTTTATTCAAATTATTTCTGAATTTCTTGTGCTTCTGTAAACCCCGAAAAATGTAGTGAAAATGCTCATATAATTAGACTAACAAGAAATTCGATATTTAGTATATTATTTCAGTATTCAATGAGTTCATTAATTGAAATTACAAATGGTTCTTGAAGTTACAAGTGATTTATCAAATAATAAATTATACCTAAAGTAAAAGTTATAAAACATTACATTTCCCGCATTTCAACGTGAATCACATTTCCGATAACGTCTTGTATTTCGTGTTCGAAAGATGTTTTCCAGAGTGTACTTGTGGAATACGTTATAGTGGGATACATTTTACATAACGATATTTCATACAAGTCAGTCCGATTACGATAAAGCTGGATACGACTCGAGACATTCTAACGGAATAAATCGAGATAGCGGTTACTTTCTGCCACGGCTTTCGCGCGCGCGCGTGCCATGAGATTACAACGACGACACGATAATTAATCAAAGAAACGATCGGAGTCAGATTGGCATTACTCGCTCTCCGCTATGTTGGAATCAACTCTCTCAATCTACAACTGCGTAATTTCTCAACAAGATAATGTGATTGCCGCTCGCATAAAATGAATCAATAAGAGGAAGAGAGAGAGGGAGGGAGAAATAGGAAATTAAAATAACACTCTAGAAATTATCAGATTCAGCCAAAGTGAGAATACATTTGTGATAATATCATTACAGTGGCAGCAAAGAATAAGCGGAATCTACGAGGTGGGATACGCGATATCCTTGGTAGCGCTGTTACTTTCCTTAGGAATTCTCACGTACTTCCGGTAAGTTTGCAATTTATTCGACGTCTTTATTATGACCGTTATGAGAATTACAGTATGAGGATTTATATCTATGCTCGTATATTAAGGTTGCCCCGTTAAAACTCCAAGAATTACTCCTTGATACATCACGTATATGTCTGATATACACTGAGAGAAAAATTATCTTAAAATCAACAAATATTTCCTTGGTGGGTGCCATTAACATATTTATTTAAATCTACATTCTCTTTACTTAAATCAAATATTATTTATTTAAATCAAGTAAACAATATTTGATTTAAGTAAAGAGAATGTAAATTTAAGTAAATATTTTAATGGCACCCACCAAGGAAATATTTGTTGATTTTAAGATAATTTTTCTCTCAGTGTACACTCAAAAAAGGACTCTAGTTACTATTTCCTGCAATTCCATATCCTAAACGAAAACCTTTAACAAAAGAATATTACTCTTCTAATGGTGTCAACTATTAATCGGAAATCTACAAGATACTGTTCTAACTTTTCTTTTTTTTGGGTCAGGAGGGATATGTTTATTTGAAACAGAATACGCTCTCTTATGTGCGTGATGGGAGAGACGCGACCAGCGAGACTGGTACCATGAATAAATAAAAGACGAAACTCTTCTAACTTTAAAAATATTGTGCTTAGAATATCTCCGTGTTGTTATTTCAGAAGAATCCTCTTGAGGCCATCTATAAGAGTAAAATCCTTTACGATTCAGAGGATTCTACTAAGAATGAGATTATATTTTTTGGATGTAGGGAAGACTGGACCTGGATGCCTCATATTTCGAAGTTATAACTTCTCAGACAACTAATTGTTGCGACTGACTGTACAAATATGATAGAGGCAGTCTCTTTCTATGTGCCAATGCCCGTCACCTATTCTGCCACCTATATATTCGCCAATTCTGTCACCTATATATTTTATATTAATCAAAATACATGTAGAACGTGGTCACGTACCTTGCTCTAGTAACGCAGTTACTAAACGGGTTCAGTTGCGCAGATCCCAGTAACGCAGGGTGAGAAGGCCACGTATAAAATATGTATCCTAACTAGTAGTTCCGGGATATCCGCGAGAGATCTTCGCAGCCCTTCTATCGGCCCTTAATTATGAGCCAACTTTACCTCGTCCGTCTATATGCTCAATTTTAATCATTTTATGTATAAAAATTACTTTTGTATTATCCGAAATGGTATATCATGCACTTGCAAAAAATTTTATTCTAGCTAGCAAAACGTTGCTTAACTTTATTCATTCACAATAGAAAATATTAATACAAAATTTCGAGAGGTACAACAATTTATTTTGCTACTACTAAATCAGTTCTTTTTATTTTTGAATTGTAATATTATTCCAATTTTAAACAACTCAGGGAGAAGTATCTACGTTCTAAAAGGACTATTTCGCGATTTTATATCCATTGTTTCTTTCAAGATAAATATTAAAAAAACACATGAGCAACATGCCCTCGGGTCTAGACTCGGATCTCCCCTGCGTACAGCAAACAATTTACATTGCTTACAAAAAGAGTCAGAAGAACCGTAACATTCTTCATTTGCTTTTTCTATTTTTAGAACATTTTATGGTGATCGTTGCGCGTATTCGAAAAAATAATGAAAAACATGTAGAATCGCGCAGCACGTGCACTCGTGTCAATACCTTTTGTTTACAGTGGAAGTTAGCGAGAGTATAGCGCTATGTAATAGTCAAATATATCGAGTTGATAAAAGCACTCAGACAATGGCTTCATTTAGACGCGTATCCCTATACTCGCACAATTGTGGATCTTGATTGTGGATTTCTCTTTCGCCATTCAATAGCACGAAATTAAGATCCATCGAGGAGGTCTCGATGAAAGCGTGATTAAACCTTTTTTTCTTTTGTGTAGGTCTCTGAGATGCGCACGGATTACGTTGCATATGAACCTATTCACCTCATTCGCGTTCAACAATGCCCTGTGGCTGATCTGGTACAGATTCATCGTGGCGAATCCGGATATATTACTTAATAACGGCGTACGTATTGAGACTATACTAGCATGATAAGAATATCCTCGATTGAAGATAAGATATACTTGGAAATCTAGAACATTTATCAGAGTAGCGGAAATAGTAATTTTGCAACGCGACCATTGCTGATAGCAATATCTTTCTTCTCTTTTATGTTTCCATTCATGTATTTAGCTGCTGAATACCGGGAAAAGTGCAACAATAATATATACGAGTGTACAATGCGAAAAAATCGCAAAATGTCAAGATAAAACAAAGATAAACGAACGTTTATTCGTAGAATAGATCACAATACACAGATCACATACGTTGCAACTAGATTATTAAAATTTTCTAATCGTACGCATTATTGATTTATCATTTATTAATTATTAAAAGAAGAGCGGGAACGATAAGTCCAGTAATTTGATATTGTAGCATTGTATGCTTTACGTTAACGTCCAGGAAGAAATATTCACGATTAAAAAATATCAGTGATCTAATTATACTGCGAATTAAGACTATTATATACCGGTTTGTGCTAATTAAATGGAATAATTGTGGCATTGAGGCGAACGTAATATTGAAATATTGAAACATACAACATAGTAGATCAAGAAAGCCAATAAACCCAAACATGTTACATTCACAAATGAACCAAGAAATAGGGTATTAAACGCCTTTGAAAAATTGATTAAAAAATTTATCTAACGTCTCATATCATTCTTAAAGTATGAGAGTCCTCCCAGTATTTCACACGGAAAAAACATTGTAATAAAAATGACAATAAAATTTTTGGAATCTTATAGAGAAAATATTGTAATAAAAATAACAATAAAATTTTTGGAATCTTATAGTTTCCGGACCATGTAGAATTATGACCGATATTATTATATATTTGTTTAAAAATGTTATGCACGTTTGACTTTCTACTACAAAGTTATTGTAATTACTTGAATGTTTTTTTTATATCGTATGCACTAGAAATAGATCGTCAAATTCTACTATTTCTACTATTTCTATAGTAATGTATACTAAAATTTTGGTATAGTCTAGTTTTATAAAAAGCATTATAAAAAAAAATATAATTTTAACATTAATTTTTACTACGATATTTTCTCTGTATACATTTGTATCATAAGTCCGTAGTCGTATAATACTTGTGCAATGTTTCTTCTTGCCATTTCCACTGAAGAGGGCCGGAATGACGATCGTACATGGTTGATTTTTGGGGGCGCTCGATAACCCATTTCTTGCTTCATTTGTGGATATAATGTGCAATCGACATCTTGTATGGGCTCTTATCGGCTCTTTTGATCTATGTTTGTGCGTCTGAGAGTCTGATAATGTATTCAGCATTCTCGTTCATCGGAATTTTCTCAAGTCACAAAATGATAATGATTGTAAAATCATGAAGAAAGAAAGATAATGACTATTCAATTGCACAGTTATCGCGTACGGTAATTGCAGATAAGAGAAATGTACGGTAATAACTGTCAATCACGTCATCAAGGGATACGTCGTGTCATATTTTGCAACTCGATGTCACAATTACTCTGATTGACTTGTGAGTGTGCGCAAGTAGTCGAGTAGTTTTGAAAGGACATTCATGAACTTCCGCGCTTTGCAGATACCATGTCGCGTTCTGCACGTGCTCCTTCATTACTTTCTATTAACAAACTACGCCTGGATGCTCTGCGAGGGCTTCTATCTGCACACGCTGCTGGTAAACGCATTCACCAGCGAGCACAAATTAGTGAATTGGCTGATGGGACTCGGATGGCCGATGCCGGCTGTAATCCTCACCTTGTATACGGCATTACGCGCTTCCAGTGACGATCCTGCGGACACCGAGCAGTGAGTAACATTTTGTCAGTTGGCAATCGCGTTAAGAGGATTACGCCGTGAGAATGAGCAACATTTAACGAAAGCAGGCCTTCGTCGCGCGATGATGGAGGTGGACGAAAACTGAGAGAAAAATAGATTAGGCGGAAAATTAAGTTTTAAGGTCGATAAAGAAAGCTTTTATCGCACAAAACAAAGGAAAGGAACGAAGTTACCTTTGCACTCATTTTTTCGCCAACTTTTGGATTTCGGACAAAATCGATTAGTATTACACACATTTGAAGATATAATTTATAATTCAAAATAATTCATCACACAATATCGTTAATTTCTACCGTTGTTCTCTCAGCGTACTCTATTTTAAAAAATAATTAGGAAGTCACGAATGATTTTTTTCTTAAACCACAATAAACAGAAATGACAACAATAAGAAGGATTCCTCAAACAAATCAAAATTATTCCATCGGGTATTTTAATGTTGAGAATCCATTGAATTTAAGTTTGAGTCAAACAATTACTTGTGTGTTTCTTCTTCGAGTAATATTTTACTGTTGCTTCGAGTAAATTTTCACTCGATTTGAACGAGACTTCGTTCGAGGAAATTTAGAGAGTATCATTTGGTTTATGGTTATATCACGGGTTAAAGCCAAGAAAGAGCAGTGCCTTGAGGGGGACGCAATTGACAAAGTCGATCGATTCCGCTGAATTAAGAAAACACTCTCTTTCGGTTTCGTAAATAAGCTGTTTCATCAGCTGTTTCATCGACGAACGAATTAGAGCGATTGTTTGAGTTCCGCTCAAGGAGGTCATTGAACCCTGACACAGCACGTCGACCACGGAAAAGTGATGCCGGTCAACGTTAATTTCTCAGCAAGAAGAGTATGCGGTCGGTCGGTCGAGTACGTGCTGGTAAAATTAGGTATGTCCGGTGTCGTGAAACCACGGCAACTAAATGCGCCGGGGTGGGAGATCGAAACCACGATGCGACAATCACGTTACCGCTCCATTATACGCGACAGCTAGATGAAAACTGTCGATATACACATCGAGAAAAGGGACCGCTCCTGATACAAGCAAGATAACGCTCGCGGCGGGGCGAATCAATATCGGAAATTAACGAAACGTCTCGTTTGTTTTGCCAGATTAAAATAACTCTGTTGGAATAACATATAACGGTGATATAAATTATGATGTATTTCATCAACTTCGCTCGTTATTTATTTTTTAACGGGTAATAATTCGACCGGCGAATTTTCTCCCAATCTTTCCTCCACGTGAAACATTCGGCGAGGAATTATTCATCACCGCGAAATTATTAGGTTGATTTGTAAGTTTGTGCAGATTTTCGAACAAAATTGAAATGCATTTTAGTCTTGTTAAAAACAATTCTAATTAATAATATATACGCTATTCTGCTCGACAATCTTTTGCCATTTTTCGCGCAATTTCATAATTTTCCTTCTCATAAAAACTCTTATGCTTTCCCGACGAAGAAACGTCCCAAGTGATTTTTCACATCTTCTAAAGAAGCGAAGTTTATATTGCCAAGAGAGTTTTGTAATGAACGGAACGGATGTTAATCGGATAGAACAATGTCGGGTGAATATTAATAGTGAATAAAATAAAACACCTCAGCCATACTTTTTATGGCAACAATTTTTATGGCAGTAAAAAAACATAATGCACCGGAAAAACTCATTACTGTCTTCCATTTTTAAGCCGCAACAAAAGCAACTATACTTCTTCAAACAGTATGACTTGCACTACAAGATATACTTTAAAATGTCAGCCATCAATGTATATACATAGATGACTGTATGGGACTATTCTTCTAATACCAACAGAAACCTGCGGATGCCAACTAGACAAAAGTCTGCACGAAATTATGGATCAATCCAATACTTTGACAATTATCACTCCTCTGTTATCGATAAAAAGGAAATGTCGTAAAATACACAGGGTGTGCACTATCGTTACCGTGACGCCGTAATCTGAGCCATTAAAGGGGTCGTCTACAATGCGGTCGCAGCACTAGTCTGTGAATCGATCATATATACACAGCGCCGTTGGTACCTGAACATCCTAGATTGAGAGTCACACAATTTTCGATCTTATGAGAATAATATTGAATTATAATTAAAGCTATTATAACTAGAATTATTTATGTAATTTTCAATCTGAAGCGTTAGATATAAGGCTAAAAATCGTATAACCTTCGATCTAGGAAATATTCGGTCATCTTTGACGCTGTGTGTACCTATTCCCTTCGCATAAACTCATGAAAGATGAAAAGTTTTATTGAACACATTAGTGAAACTTTTCATTTTTCACGAATTTACGCGGAAGAGAGAAACAGATATATGATATCGATTCAGTGCTGCGACTTTAAAACCTAATAACTGCCGTATTGTAGACAACCCTTAAGGCTCTTACCGCGTAACTCTTGATTGATGACGTCAAAAGCGAGAAAACGCGCATCAAAAATCTTTACGAGATACATTGAAATAAAAAGGTGCACTCATAAAGTGATATTTGAGTCGATTAAGCACATTTATAAAATATTCCAAAAACTTTCCTCTTACTCTAACGATTAATAAATCGATTAATAAACCTTCAAACTAACGTGAAATTTAATTTTATTTTTTAATCTAGTTTTTCTATGTGATTTTGTTACATTTATTTCACGGCTATTTATTGATTGTTAGAATAAAGGGAAAGTTTGCGGATTTGACAAATGTGCCCAATCAATCACGGGTGTCATTTTGCAAACTATCCTATTAATTTGACGTATTTCGCAAAAACTTTGGGTATACACATTCCCTCACTCCTCTAATGTCATTAATCAAGATGACCGCAGCAAGAACACAGGAGCTTCAATGGATATCCTGAAGGGCCGAATTTTGTATAAAAGTATGACAAACTTACGAGATGAATCGATTATTTACTCAATTAAATCATTTAGAATTCTACTTAAAGAAACTGCTGTTCCGTTATCAATGAGATATAGAGCGCGTACGATTACGTAAGGAACGAACATTGCCAAAGGAATCGTTTTACAAAGAATCGTATTAATGAGATTACTGTTTTTGTTTGATCGCCGCTCGGCAATAATGGCTCACGTGAAAGACAAGGGATAAATATATGCAATCTGGGAGAACGCTTTGATTGAAGACCCTTCTAAATCGCACGTTCGACCTTTCTGTAAGAAACGAGCTTTTTATAGCTGGCGATAGAAAGACCGCCTTACATAACTTACTGCTGGAGCTTTTTCTCCCAAAAAGATTTCGCGCAGTAATGTGTGTGTGTGTGTGTGTATGTGTATGACTCGCCGTATTAACGTACCGCTGAATTTAAGTTATAAACACCGTTGCAAGAATAATTAAGAAAGGAACAAGAATGCGGAATGGGATGGGAATATTTTCATACTTATTAAATTCAAAGAACACATCATGACCATCACATTCCTTCAAATTCTTCTTCTCGTTCCTTCTAAACATTTCTCTAACATTCTCTAACATAATATTTGCAGGGCTTCGATTATGTGTTAATTTTCAATGCGATTTAAAATGACGAAGCATTTCGACCAATCTCCTTTCACGTAACTTCGTATTCGTAAGTCGATGCCACTGTGATACGGCAGCTTTATGCAAAGTTAATCAATATAAAGGGCACGCGACTTCGATTGTAAGCAATTGAAACACGAGATTTGAAATGCAAAGCGCATGGAACAAGACAAAATTATCGTTGGAGTTTAAAATGTAACTGGTGAAACATGTAAGTACGCTATAAAACGGGGCCCCTGGGATCCAATTTGGTGGATTTATAGGTTCATGAAATTATAATAGGTACTTTGCATCGCCATGTAGCATGGCGCGAGAAAATAGTCGACGGTGGACTCGTCTTTTACAAGTATACACATGCCATTGATGCTCAGAATATTCTCTAAATGGAGGTTACACGATTTTGAGCCTTATGCGTATACGAATAAGATTGAAACCATTCCTCTCTAACTTTCCCTATCTCTCCTTATATCTCCTTGTCTCTCCCTGTTTCTTCCTGTCTTCCCCTATAATTATTAATTAATTAAAGTATATTTTAATTTAATTTAATTTTTATTTTATTTTTATTTTACATTTTTTATTGTTTTTTATTAGCTCTATAGCGCGCACATGTATTGTTCTAGTACAGTTAAAAAAGGCCATCATAAGTGGAGCTATTTATGCGATTTTCGATCTTAAACATTATGTGTAAAGCCGAAAATCTCGTGTAAATTTCGATCTAGGAAATGTTCGGGCGTAACGCCGTGTTACCTGAAACGTAGCTCGTTTATTTTTCCTGGAGAATGATTCATCGGGAATTCTATACGTGTGCAAACGTGGTAATTTATTCACACATTTACAGCCGTGTATACTTTATTTCATTAGACCTCACTAGACGGCACCTACGTCGTACAGTCTACGAAAATATAAGACGGAGGTTCCATCAGTGAGGGCCAATAGAGCAAGGACTGGTAGTGCTTGGCAAATTTGTTGAAAGTGACTTAACGAAAGAGCTGCGTCCTGCAATATCGGTTCACTGTCGAACGTTTCGGTCTACGCCGTACTTCTCTGGCGCAATAAGATCCTGTGATGTGTTCGCGTCGGTATATCGGCCGACTTTAAAAGTTCCACGAGCTTCAACGATTGAATGCGACACGCTCCGCCCGACAAATTTTAAGTACATAAGTGCATTAATCGACGTCGCTCGGTCGACAGGCGACACTTTTCAATCTCAACATTCGCCAAAGCTAACGATCCTACCAAGCTTAACAAAGTTGTAGGACAAAATGAGTTTGCTATGAATTCACTGAAATTTGCACTACATTTTAAGTGAATTATTATCCGACTACTCGTGCAATTGGAAAAAACTTACCAGAGAGTCAGATAAATTGCGAGAGTTGAGATACTTGAAGCTAAAGTTGGCACTTTTTATACATACGTGTTCCTCGGAGTTAGCGTGCTATTCTTGATTTCTATTTTTAATTTCGTGTAAACTGAATTGAGCTTTTAATGAAGTACTGATATTAAATATTAATATATAGAGTGTCCTGTTTTAAACAGACCGAATATCTCGGAAACTCTTTAAACACGTGCATTCGCAATACGATTTTCCTGGTTCTTTTGTTCATATCCGAGGCGAGAGTCAACTGATATCTACAATCGATTACGATTTTAGGATCAATGTACCTTATGTCGCATTACACGATTATTTATTATCGCGACGTTTGTTGCACGTGTGACAGCTATTTCCGGCTAATTGAAATCGCCGTTCGCCGATAAAGTCGCGAGGGTTCGTTTGAAGGGTGCTTCAGTGAGTGAAATAAAATCGGGATACGATACCGGCCACTCAATCTTTGCGCCGGAAACATACCGCGCGCACGGATATGCACGTACGAGAGCGAGTAGCGCTCGTATAACGACACTTTACGAGCAACGTCAATTGAAACATATCGGAACATTGATGAAATAAACGGCTCGATAACGAGCCGCATCGACGCGTTATAAAGCATCAATTCGGTGAAAACAATGTTATATTAAAAGCAAATGTTGTCGAATCAATTGTTCATGTAGGCGCGGCTATATGTGCCCAGCGAGACGCGCTCGCGCTTGTCACAATGATGGTATTTCCATTATTTAAATCACTCATAATGCACGATCTGTCGATGTAATGAGAGATTATATTAAACGCTTAATATATAAATTGAATAAGAAATCACTCGCGTGCAAATAACGACGATGTTAACACACGACGATGACCACACATAATACCTTTAAATAATCGGATTTCGGACTCTACTTACAATCACATTCATATTACATTCAATACGCATACCTGAAGAGAGAACGCTGTTACGTTCTTCAGCAACAACACTGTTCCAAGTATTTTTGTTATTTTCGGAGTGGCAACCGAATCATTAATGTCTTCCTCGATTTTTCTACTCTTTCCTCGAAAGAATTTCCAAAAAATATTGACATTTTCTTTACTTTTCTAAAGTTAAAGACCACATAGCTTTCCTGTGAAAAATAAGATGTTCAATCTTTTATTATTAATGATTTCTTAACAGAAATACTTCGAAAAACGAGTATTAGAGTAGCCCAGGGACACGAACAATCCTGGTTGCCATTCGAAGGATTAATACGAGCCAGAGTTATTTTTTGACGTGTGTATAAAACCAAGACGATTGACATCGCCTTATTTTAGAGATTGAAGACGCAACTCTAAATTAATAAAAGTCAGACCGACAAGATCGATTTACGTCGTATCCGATATGAGGAACTCGTATATCGTTACCGATGGTAAGATTTTATTTTTGCCTTCGAGAGAGAGAGTCTGTTCGCGCGCGCCCGATCATCTCGATCCGACGTCAGCATCTGCTTCACTCGTACGTTTATTTTTGCCGGTGTATTTCTGTAGTACACACCCTATCATATGGTAAATATTTTATAACCGGTCGCCAGTAACGCGGCGAGCAATATCTGGCGATCTTCTGATCCCCCCGTTACATCTTCTTCGTTGTGTGTTGCACCTTATTTCGCTTCCTTCATATCTATTGCAAGAAGTTAATCACTCATATCCTCTTGACATTTTTCACCCTCCTCCTGTGTCTGGATTGTTAGAATAAGTGTTTAACGCCACCCACAAACACGCGCCGTACGGATATACTTAGTCACGGATTAATATGCAATCGATTCTCGACACAAAACAAATCTGTTCTTTTCTCACTTCCTGTTTCCTTATTAATAACAGCGTTAAAGATATATCGTTCATGTCGGAGGAATCCCGCGCTTAATATTCTTACGCCAATATTAACGGTCCTTTCAACGATTCTTCAAGACAGAACAGTTCGGAGAGATAGATTTATACTGAAATTATTCTATCGGATCGATGAGTACAAATTTCAGTCAAGAGTCACATCGACAAACGTAATTTTGTGCGACCATGGAAGTTTATTCTAGATGAAATAACCTGTTAATTTCGTTCCGAGCAAACTTATTATTCGTTTTAGTAGGTAAGACGCAATTTATGAGGTATTGCCCGTACAATTCCTGCAAAAAGTCACTGAAAACTAGAAATACGCTAATATTTCCATTTTTCATATAAAAGTATGGTATATATACAGAGTGTCTGACGATAACATATAAAACTCTCGTGTACGTGTAGATTAAGTCAAACTAAACAAAAAATCTTCTACTATCTTGCAAACAACGCAACGTATAAAATTGCAAGGAATTAAAATAATACTTTCAGGCATCCCAGAGGAATTGTCGTTCCTGAGCATTCTAGTTAATAATTTCCCAACCTTAATGAAATTCGAGGAAAAAGTGCCTGTGTTCTAGAAAAAACATTTTGCGATTCCTTTTTCAATCTTCCTCTCGTGATAGAAACACAAGCTTGCGCAAACTAGCTCCGGCCTTCATCTCTATAGCTCTACGATAAAGATACACGCGCTGAAATAAATATCGCGACGATACACGATGTAGGAGACGCGCGAGAAATCTTGCAAGAGTTATGTGGCTCACTCACAAATTAATAGCATAACACATTGATTACTGTCACGATTAGGTGCTGGATCAACGAGGGCAATTATATGAACGTGCTGGTTTATCCCGTATGCGTATCCACCATGTTGAATCTGCTCTTCCTATTTAACATCGTGCGAGTGCTCCTTATGAAGCTGCGCGCCGGTCCTGCCATCGGAACGCGTCCGTCGCGATCCATGTTGCAGGCTTTCAGGTGACACACGAGCTGAATTCTTTATACTTCATATGTTACTCCTCGCGCGTCATGTTTCATATCGATGAGACGGCACAGGAAAAGGATATGGAGTAACGAACATGCCTTTTCTGCGCGGGAGGTATCGATTGAAACGTATTCTCCTCACGAGGAATTATCAGTGATTGCTTCAGTCGGTACTTATCAGGATTCGACGCTCGACGAATCTTTATGGGTCGTATTATCGTATACTTGAAACTAACCTAAAATTAACTCTGAAACACCACATTTTGGTGTACCACACACGTGCTATTGTTGAAATTCTATATAGTGAAAAGTAGGAAATCGGGATTGGTGGGAAAAAGAAAATTTCTGTTTTTACTTTACAATTACCCATGTTGTGCAGCCCTATATGCTGTTAAAATATAGAAGACACGTTAAAATTCATATTAAAGCAACATTTTTTTTTTAAACATTGTTCTACATTTTTTCAAGAAAATTATATCTTTTATCTTTAACAAATGGCAATCTATACAATATGGCATTACAACAAACACTACAATTACAAATTTACAAATAGCCTTTTCGTGATTAAAAAAATTTCTATTCGGCTTTTTTGCAAAATTAACATTTTTTATGGAACCTCAATCATAGTTAGTGATATAGACATACTCTTGGCATTGTAGCGTTCAAAGTAAAAAAAAATATGTTACAAAATAGTCACTTTTTGAGGAAGTATTGATAATTGAAAGTGGCTGGATGCACTATAGTCAATGTGTTGAAATCAAAGGACACAAAAGAAGTGTAGTGTTCTAATGTTAAGACGAGCCTTAATGTCGTTAGACATTAATCGATAGATTTGTTATTGTCGTAGAACACAATTTTGTTTAAAGTACGCACTAATACTTTAATTAAAAGGCTGACACTTCGGAATAATCGCTGATAATTTATCATTGCAAAAGAACGACTGTTCTTTGTAAGAACAGTCATTGACATGACTGAAATATAACTTGGCACATGATAATGATGATGATGATCGTCGTTACTGACGATTTACGAAAATCGGATCTAATATTTTGTCATCAGGGCGACGTTACTGTTAGTACCTCTCTTGGGACTTCACTATTTAGTGATCCCATTCCGACCGCCCAAGAAGCATCCATGGGAGCAGTTTTACGAGGTCCTTTCGGCGATTACGGCTTCCTTCCAGGTTAGTGACTTTAATCTTTGTCGGTGTCCTTCGAGAGAATTTCCTCTGTACAAATTGGATTAACTAATTAAGCTTGAATATTATTAATGATATATTATTAATGATATATTATTAATAATATATTATTAATAATATAATTGAACACTTCATTGTATACTTAATATATAAATATTAGTCAATGCATATTAAAGCTCGCTTACAAACGCGATTATACGATAAACGCGAATCGGAGTATTCCTTCGGAGAGTTGTATCGCGTATATTATTACACGCAAATTCTCCGCATAACGATAACGAACTGTGTATAACGTATATGAAAAAAAATGTATACCACAGAAACAAATGAATTAGCGAGTGTTTAATGTGAAAACACGTAAAATATTTCGGATACGATACCATTTTACGCACATTGATAATCCTCTACAACACAAGAAGCGAAATTTTTATTTTCTCTTCAAAACTGTCAAGCCCGAAATTGGAAATATCGTATAGTCGGAAAATGTTGCAGTTAGAGAAAATATGTACACGTTTATACTTTTTATGAAGCGTGTCATAGCCATCCGTTCTTTTAACCATTAAAATCAGTTTAGTTTAATCAGAGATATATGCCTTTTCGTACATATGCAATAAAAAAAATATATGCGCAAGTCGCACACAGGATGTTCTAAAATAATCTTATCCGCATTTAGCAATAAATGTTTCAGTTGACTTGGATCTTTCCCCGATATAAATATCGAAATATTAATCGTTCTTTACGTAAACGATAAAAAATAAGTAACTTAGCGCCTTCTCTCACCAATTAATTTTCAAGAGGACGATGATAAGTCTCAATGTTAATTTCGTTTGAAGTTATCATCTTGATTGTGAAAATATTTTGTGTTTTATGAGTTGATCAATGAGTTAATTGAATTATTAAATGCTGAAAATAAGGCAGAGAAAAAAAATTGAGAAATAATAATCTCTCTAATGAAATCTCCGCTAAAGAAAACTCAATTCCAAGTTAATTGAAGGCGTCATAATTGAAGGACAGTGGTAGCTTCGTGACTTTTTATATAATAAAGGAGTCGTCTATATGCGCCCATAAACCTTTCAAAGGAAAAATCTCGCCAATTGCGATCGTAGCTTGGACATTTCTCGTTGCGCGAAAGTTCTGCAATTCAATGCAGCGTCCCGGATTTTAAATAAAAGCATTGTACCGTGGTAATTATAAAAGCGCTTAATATCCCTATTCGACGCAATAAACAAAATAAAATGTCATCGTAATAAATAAGCATTGTTCTAAGTTCTCGTTTGACGCGATCGTGCCTATACGGGCATCGAGCGATCAAATTTTGCGTGGAATTGCGCTTTCATGCACCGCCGACGTGATTGCATTGTCATATAATTGCTTCATGTCGTATAAAATTGTATCGATGGAATCGCCATTTCATTGAGCAATTCTATCAAATAAAGCGTTTATCTTGGCGCTTCAGCTCTCTCAATTCAGTCATTTTATTTTGTCTGAAAAATACCATCGTTAGAATGCACACTTAAAATCTTGACAATGCTGCGTGCACTGAGGAACGCCGCAAAAACTCACCGATTATCTTCGCGATTTGTTACACTTATTCGGCCACCATTGATACGGCAATGATTTGACATAAGGCAAAGATATGCAAAGAGACACAGGAATCTGAAAGAAAAAATATGTATTCAATATTTTTTGAAATTAAATCTCAATTGATATCTCCATTTTGCGATACTTTGTGCGATATTCGTGTGCAATCTCGCGATCTCGTACAACGGAATCACACGCTCTATCTTGCGAGTCACCGGTGGTACGATTAAATTTGAAAATTAACCGGAAGTGCCTTTTTCACGTGCTTGTTGTGAAGCAAATTGCAATAAAGTCGCAGGGAATTTCCTCCGAAAGCATTTCTCTGATCTCGAATATCGAAATAAAATGCAATTTCTCCTTTTTCCTCCACAGGGTCTCTGTGTGGCAGTACTTTTCTGCTTTTGCAACGGCGAGGTAAGTTGTATGACCGCTGCGGTAAACGGTCGTTTCTGCTCTTCCATGGTAACAGTGATCTGTAATGATATTTTCTCTCGTGGTGCCGCCAGGTAATAGCGCAGTTCAAGAGGAAGTGGGAGGGCAACGCGCTTTTGCGAAAACGAGCCAACTCCTGCACGGCCACAACTGTCTCGGTATGCGATATCGACGAAAGGTCCGGCTTTTGTAACCAAAATCGATTTCAAACGTCGTCCAGCTTTCCCGCTTACTTACCCGCGTGGCTCCTTTTAAGAAATAAAAGCCGGCCGAGAGCGGGTGGATTAAAAGGAATGCAGCAGAGACACATTCGCTGAAAATTGAATTCCTTATCTCGGAAATCACAGATTAATTGGGGAATTTCTGGGTCCCTGTCTATTCTTTTTTATATATTCTATATATATATATATATATATATATATATATATACTATAATAATATAATATATATATTTCTATAATATATATATTTTATAATTCTATAATCTTTTTTATAATTCTATATTCTATATAGTCGCTACTGTTATTCTTCGTTTTCTTACAAACGATTCAGCCAATAATCTTTCTCTAATCGCTTCCACACGACGAAGCGACAACCACGCTATATATTATTTTGCTTATTCTGACCGGCGCTCGCGCGAATCATAACACCTTTTGTTTGCTTAACATGCAAACAATTGAAGCGTAAGATGAATAGCAAGCACGTCCGAACATTGTTCCTTTTGTTTCTACTGCTATTTTTTAATTTCATAACTTTAAAAAATATAATTTCCCGTGTGTGATTTTACGGATTCTTCCCGGTGCGCTTATTTCTTTTTTCATAGAAAAGTCGCAAACACAGGATTGGATAAAACTATCGTGCGCGCGGGAGTAATCTGTAAAATTTTGTCGTGTCACCTTTGAACGATTCGCGAACGCGGCACGATGAAAAGCACCCCTGCGATTTTAACGGAAAAATTCGCGCTTAACGCACGAATGTAACATTCCCCGAACTGAAATTCCCGTATGCACGACTCGTCAATGGTGCGATGCGGACTAACACGGTCGGCCTCGAATATTAACCTGCACACTAACGTATACACGTGTACTAACACTTGTTCGCCAAGCTGCGGTTGTGCAGTGTTTATCAGCAACGCGATGCACCGCAATAATAAACTGTGTGTTGTAGACAAGAAAGAAGAACGGGGAAGGGGTGTAAGAGAGAAAAAAGAGGAGTGGTGGAGAGAGTGAAAGAGAGAGGAGCGGAATGATAAAACAGGATTTGGAAAGAGTATAGTGAGGAGAGAAGACAAGAAAAAGCAGGAGAGGAAAATTAAAAAAAGAAGGGCTGGAATGGCAGAAAATACAAGAGAGATGAGCAATGAAAGAGAGAAAGAGAGAAAGGGGGGGGGATAAAATTGGAGAGAGAAGTTCGTAGGGAAAGGTAAGAGACGGAGAGGAGTTAGGAAAATTAAAAGGGAAAAGATAAGGAATGAACGAATATGAATGGGAACATGAGAGTAAGTGAGGGAAGGAAATGAGAGTGAGGAGGGTGAGAGAGAGAATGAGGGCGAGTGAATGACAGGAAAGAGAAAGAAAGAATGATAGACAGAGAGAGAGGGAGAGAGAGAGAGAGAGAATGAGGGGAAGTAAATAAAAGAAGAGAAAGAAGAGAATTAGATGAAAAATAAAATAGGAGGGTAAAAGAAAGAAATAGTGGGAGAAAAAGAAGAAGAAAAGAGAGAGAGAAAGAAGAGAAGGGAAAAAAGAAGGTAATGGGAGGGTAATGAGAGGGAGGAAGAGTGGGAAGAGACAAAAATGTGTAAGGGGGAAAGAAAGGGAAACGTGAGAATGAGATGTTGACAAAAGGTATAAATGAGGGGAGAGAGAGAGAGAGACAGAGAGAGAGACAGAGAGAGAGAGAAAGAGAGAGAGAGAGAGAGAGAGAGAGAGAGAGAGAGAGAGAG
>NW_022639533.1:249756-265020 GCF_010583005.1 Odontomachus brunneus
GAGAGAGAGAGAGAGAGGGAGAGAGAGAGAGAGAGAGAGAGAATAGGAGGGTCGAGAGGGAGAAAGAGAAGGGAGGGAGAGATAGAATAATTATATATGTATGCGTATATAGACATGATCCGTCCGTATCGTGCCAGTGACAGCAGCGTGCCCGAGTCGAGTCCATTGTGGAACGTTGGCTGTTTCAGTTTATCCGCTCGACCGCAGGTCCGATGGCGGGAGAGGAGAAGGTGTGACTATCAACCAGCAGCGTCGACGGTGCCGCAGGACGACTGCAAGCTAACCGAGGCTCAGCATCAGGAACAACAACACCAAGCCATGCAGATGATCGCCACCAGTCGAACCAGTAATCATGGTAACAACAACCACGCGCAGGTGCTCATCAAGCGTGGCGACTTACACGACGAAAGCGACCAGACGCAGTGTTGATGATCATCGATCGGACAGGGTTACTCGCGTACGGGACCACGTATAGAACGAGTTTCTTCGCGATGTGGACGATGGGATATCCCGACAAATTCTGTCGAACTATTTGTCGATACGCTCCGAGAAGCGCAGCAGTGATTTACGAGCGCACCACTCGATGAATTAGTGGTATGAGTTACATGATAAGTCACGTAAATTGAATTAACACTTTGAGGACAGGGGACACAAATTAATGTCTTTATGTAACCAACGCTTGCAGACACCAATACTCAAAGCGTTAACACGCAAATTATTGCAACTGTGGCGGGCAGCACGTAATTTGGAGGTTCTTGAAAAATCGTGGGAGAAGTAATATAATTAAACGGCACAAAATTTGACACTATGAATTCGCCGAAATAAAGAAGTATCACTGTGTCGTCCCACTTAAATACTAAAAAGAGAATTTACAGAGGCAGTTTATCGCCTGAGACCTATAACTTGGAATTTACTAAAATGATTTATTTTCTTAACAAAAACAGAATTGACCGAATTGTGAAAGTGGGACGGACGTTGAAGGGGGATAATAGATTGATCAGGCCAAGGATAATTGCTCTTTTTCGAGTTATTTAATTTATTAAAAATGCTATAAAAATTGCAACGAGATGAATTGGATAGTTTTTAAAGATATTAATTCCATAACATTAAAAACTACATAACTATTATTTTTTATCTGATTTATGCAAGTATTCAGTACACTTTGTACTTGAAAAAGTAATGCAAAGAAATAACAAAATATGAATTCTTTTCAAGTTACCAACCCACTCCCCCTTTAACTGGACGAACTTAATTTTGATGTCGATCAATACGTAATCGAGATCTATATAATAAAGTGTGGTATGATTCTCTTCACAATAAATCTCAACTAAAGCGCAACTGAGCGAAAACTATCATGTTTAAATTAAATATTTCAAAAAGAGGAATCATATCAATGATCATTCGATCGTCGTTTTTATACTCTAGCGTTATTAGTTAATGTGTTAATGTTCTTGCCAATTGTTTCGAATATAATGCGGTTTGTTTAATATATTAATATATTTTAATATATTTTAACATTAACGCAACGTGATTTTAAATATACGATGTCATTGAAAGGCGACTCAAAACTTTGCAAACTTGTAGTACTCACTTTCTATTAAATTTCTTTCTCACATTTGTTTGATACGTATTCAAGTTTTTTTATTAAAATCATTATTTAAAATATTAAATTATTTTATATTTAAATATTTGCCCTCTAAGATTTTTTATATGATGATGACGATGTCAAGTAAACATTAAAATAGAAGGACAATACACAGAAGGCCACTCGTAACAAGTTAAAATAACAAAAAAATAAATAAAATAATTTCGTATTAAAAAAAAACTTATTGTTAGGTATAACAATTTTCTGCTTTTATATTGCAAAAAAAATCGCTGTTGATCCTGAAAGGATTGATGCGCAGATTTATGTTGACTGGTCCTTTTTTAATTTATTGAGTACCATAAGCCTTTGCGCAAAGTATTGAACACTTTCTTCCAATAACATCCTCTACATTGATCAGCTGTATACTAATACTCATTTCTTTGCAACGCAATCGTGAAACAAAAATCATTAACGCTACAATTAGAATAAATGTTAATACGGTACTAGTCTTAACTGTGCGATAAATAAGAGGAAAATTTTGCGCATCTGTAAATGTCATAAGTAAAACGAATTAAGAATCTTCAAGGATGGTTTTGAGGTAAAGAAGCATTTCGTGCAAACTAGAAAGGAGACCCCATACAGGTACCTGAGCATTAACGCTTGGAAGTCGGATACTTGGAGCTTTCGTTGCCGATAGAAGTGATATTTTCGTGACAATGGCCAAAGAGTTTCTCGTTTCATCATTTTCTTACATATGAAGTCTTACTTTTACATAATGCATCGACTGTAAGCGGTTCTATACGAATATAATGTGAATATTGTGTATATATAGTACGTGTAACATCTTGATTGTTGTAAGGAATTCATATCTCCATAAAGAAATGAAAAGCCGATTCCCGAGGAAATGTTTAGAAAATTTAATATATTTTGCGAAAGGATACAATAAACCTGAAGCTAAACAGTCTCGATTCAGCTGTGCTACTCCCTGAAATAATATCATCTCATTCCCTTGCATATTTCATTATTAAATTTACAATAAAGATGAGACCAAAGTATCGAATCAAATAATGAAATAATTCCGCGCGCTGTGTGTAGGAAATTCCGTTCTCATCAAAATCCTATAGCGCAGCCGGATAGGAAACTTCAGGATACGCTTCATAAGTGTGCTTTATCAATTTGGAGCAGCTCCTTCGGCGAAAAGCCGTTTATATAGATGTAAGTTCCAAGATTCGTTCGCGTATACTTCCTCGTAATTTCCTCGCTTTTGACATCGCAACTAAGATGGCTGAGATAGTCACATGTTTTCGACCTATAGCGCTCTGGACCAGTTGCTGCAGTTATATTGGATTATAACATCAGAGGCAAGAAATCAAGCGTAATTTCTTCCTGCATTGTACGCGAAAGTTAATGAAATCTCTCTTTCATATAGCATATTTCATCATTTCTTCTTCTTTTCTTCAATCACGAACATTTTGATGAACTCGTGGCGAAAAAGAAACACTGTATATGTTAAAGACGACTCTTTCTAGGGACAAACTCAAAATACAAGAAGAAAAAAGAACTAAAAGTCTTATCGCAGTTATTAGTGTATCAAGGCAATTAAAAGCCAGAATCAGAGAACAGAGTCTCAATGACGAACTACCGAATGCAGCCACCGAAGAGGATCACCTCCTATTGACTGAAACATCAATATTTAATGATTGTTTACTACAGTATATAACACAGTATATTATGTAATGATAACTGCGATAAAGTGTTTATGTGATATTCTTTTTTACGTTTAAACTTGCAGGGATATATTATTGCGACAAACAGTGAATCAATTTTTTAAACAGAATCATAAGAAATGCAGAAAACAAAAAATTTCGAAATCTCAATTTAACAGTGATTTTACATTAGTTAACAGTAATAACACTAAATTAAATAATATCGGCTACTCGCCGTGATCGAATCGTGACGTCAGAAGCGAGAAATGACACCCTGAAAATTGTATGTTACTTTAAAATTTAAAACTTAATTCGTCAAAATTTCTTGAGGCTCTTGGATAATCAGCCAAGAGAACTCTACGTTGAAAGTACAATCATTAATGAATCGTTAACGCCAAACAGTTGTGTAATATGAAAAATACAATTATTTACCGACCGCTGGCAAAGTAAGAATTTATTTTACCGAACGTTGGTAAATAAAAAAATGTAATTATTCTGTAGAATTGTGTAGCGCAAAACATTCATGAATGTTCATATTTTAACTCTGTAAAACTACATTCATATCGATGCATTCATTCGGCAAAAAAGTATAAAGTTTGAATCAAAGACTCTTCAGACGGCTCTTCTGCGTTCCGACATAACGCGGATTAGTATCTCTCTTTTTTCTCTCAATTGGATGCATTGAATTGAAAATACTTTCACCAAGTGAAAGGCAACATAATTGTGAAATGACAAAATGAACTATTAGGCGGAAAAATTGATTTGTGCGTTTCCAAAGAATTTTCGCACTAATGCAAACTATTACAATAAGAGAGAAAGTTTGAGTAAAAGAAAGTATACTTATCTCTCTCTAATTTATTGCACTGGTATTGCAAAAGTTCATTGAAAACGTATAGACTTAATGATGTAAATAGACGACCAATTTTTTTCCTACAAATCACAGCGTTATTACTGAGTAGTGCATGCATGTCACATCTGCCACAATTATGGAAATGTGGAAATGCTCTGGATACACTACACTGTTATATTTAATTAAAAATTAAAAACAAATAGTTTTTCAGTCATATTTGGCATCGAGTCACCCAGTCGATTTCCTGTCAAAATGAGGCGATTTTTCGAAAGTTATTTCGCGATTATGTAAGAGTTATTTCAGCAACAGAGAAGTGTCCGAAGCATTTCACAAGTGTACAGAAAAGGTAATATGCAAATATTATATAAATGTTATATTGTTTTATTTAACCGTGGTTTGCAGGAATTTTGGATATGGTTTTCCTCACTTCTGACGTCATCAATCCAATATGGTCGCTGTGACTACCTAATAACCCTATTCTGTAATTTTCTAACGACAATGTCACTAGCATCACGTATTACACAGCTTTTCTACCATATATTGTACTTGCACAACAACAACGTAACAATAACGACAGTGTCGTTAAGGGCCGGTTTTTCAATAGCAGTTTAAATTTGAATTCAAGTTTAAACTCTATTCTAACAATGCGTTTGTTTTGTTTAAACAGAATTTAAGTTGAAATCTAACTGTCATTGAAAAACCAGCCCTAAAAGTTATAGAATAGGCCTGCAGTGCCGGGATTCTGTAATTAGTTATGTAATCATTATGTGCTAATAATGATTGTTGCGCAGATATAACATATGGCAGAAAAGCTGCGCAACTATTCGTTATTAACACATACGACAACGACTGCATAATGAGTTACAGAATCCCGGCTTTAAATTAGAATATATTGAATATCGAATTTTACTTTTTGTTGAATTTTTTTTTAAACGCCGTTTTATACGTATACTTATGCAAGATATCTAACAATTCGCTACAAAACTGCGGTATACAGGTAGATTAGATCAAACTGAATAAAAAATTCCACTATTATTTTGCTACCTATATAAAATTTTGAATTAATTATATTAATATTATACATCACAGTTCCGTAGTGAATTATCGGACACCCTGTATATCGGTCATCGAAGAGGAAACCTTAACGGTTTTTCGAATTTTGAGATAAGTATGATTCTATGTGTAATTATTAATAATTTATATTAATAATTTGCCGCGTCGATTTGTTTATTTCCTATTGTAGGAAAGGATGAATTGAGGAAGGATGAAATGAGAAATTTCAGTGGTTCTACAAAAACACTGGAGAATAATTATTACTATCTAATTTTTGAGTTATAAACAAATACGGACAATGATAATTTATGAGAAATTATATATAATTTCCTTGTAAAGTCTGTATTACACAACACATATGATTCGCGATTAATCTGTCGCAGAGCGAGGTAAAACTTTGGAAAATGGGAAGTCCACATTCCGACATTGATGTCCATTCCAGATTTACAAACTCCTCAATCGTAATTAACGTGTTCCATTTTTAGACCGAACAATCTGCAGTTTAACTCCGGGACCGACATTAATGTCCATCGCGATATCTTCATACCTTCTTTTTAACATTATAATCTATTAACTTAAAGTGTGATAATAATTCGCATTTAGTTGTACTTCTACTCGAAACGTCGTATCGTCGCGTGTAGATCGTTAACCGCTGTATAAGAAGAGAGGACACTATTTAAAAATGGTATGGGATCAATACTGAATACGACACAGTGTTAAAAATCGTTTATCCTAAATAATATTTTCCAATTCCAACCTCCTTTCGCAACATTTTGGATAGATTGTTCATATACAATCATATAATACAAATGGCAAATTGGTTGTATGATCGTTCGTGTGATCTAACGTACCTTAAAAATTAGTTTGGAATGAATATAATAAATAATAAGGAAAAAAAGATCGCGGGGGACGAGATCGCTGATGTAATTGTTAGAAATCGACGATAATGAACAGACGAAATACGCGTTCAGCGTCTCCTCTAACCTTCCATCATTATACATGCATAAAAAAAAAACATCGAAATTATACACCAAAAAATCTCTCATTTCGGACATAATAATAACGATCCTATACTGTTACTATGATGGTTCAGTGTCTAACCCGAACAAAAGAAAAAAAAGTCTGCAAAGGAGATAAATTAATATAATACAAAGCAATCGTACAATAACTCTAAAATCTGAACTAATTGTTAATATTATCATCGAGGTACGTTTCTTTCTTTAATATATATATATACGAACACACATATATATATACATATATCTATATGTATGTATATATCTATGTGTACGTATATATATATTTATTTATTTATTTATGTTTTCAGTCGCGTCTTTTGCACTACTTGACATACGCACATACCCATGCACACGTACAAACACACATTATTATTATTATTATTATTATTAACTGTACATATTAACCGTTTAACACTATTATTTACATTAACTTTTGCTTTCATAAAAATATATCGAGAATGCACGGTTTTCGCTTGTTCTTCATCTCTCCGTAACGCTGGATAGAAGAACCCTAGTAGAATGCTAAGTCTGTCTTAACGTAAAATGTGGATGGTACTTTGTTGTTTCCATTATAACATGTAGGATTTCTTTAAATTGCGCATAATTCGTTATTTCATCGAGTTTCACTATATTATTCACTATGATAACAAACTAAATTTATTAAACGAATGTGCACACAAAAAGAAAGAGAGAGAAACGCCAGGAAATGAAGTTGTAAGATTTTAATGGATGAAAATAGTCTGGGAAGTAATTACATACAAATAGCGGCTTTCAAATCAACGCATTTTATCATTTTTTCTCTTTCGTTGATTAAAACTTCGCAGCAATACTTCTTTTTCCCAACGTAATCGTCAGTTTCCTGCTACCTTTACGTGGTTCTAAATTATTCTGTTAAGTTGTTGACTCGTAAACAGCTATATGGTCTGATGGAGTGAGTATCAGACTTGACAACGCGACTTTGTAATAGAATCAACGTCAAATTGCAAAGTTTGTTGAGTAATTTCCGAAGCACTTAAATATACTTATAGACAATTTTCTAAGAAAGACTTAAAACTGAGAATCTTCAATATTTCGTTTGTTCTAATTTTTGCACAATTATAAATAATATATGCATGCGTTGATTGCAACGAGAAAATGTAACATCAGATTAGGAAATTGCTTCTTTTAAAAAATCAGTGCCATTTGAATACAACAACGTTCAAAGATAAATCACGTATGATGCATATAAAAATGATAAGCAAAAATACATATATAGATAATAGTTATTACTATCATCTCTTAATAATAACATAAACGATTTTCTATTACTATTATATAATAGTCCCATTATTATTAAGTAATAGTTACAACTGACACTATTCATTAATAATAAGAACAATAAATATAATAAAAACACGAAAATGTGTAATAAGAAAAAAAGAATCTCCTTAACTTTAAAAGTTCTTTTTTCTTTTCTTTTCAAAAATTGACTATATAATATCGTAAACCAAGGTGCTTCGGAAATTACTGATCTACAATTTCACGTAGAATTTATCAAACGTTTTCAAATCTGACAAGTTCACCTTTTAAAAAAGAGACAATTTAGACTTATATCCGTTGTGTAAATATCAATTTTGCCTCAAGTTATCTTCCAAAGTAAACCAAGTAACGCAATATATAGGTCTCTCTACTTGGTCATTAATTAAATTGATAAATTCGTGACGATCGCGTCCTACTGTCTAACGGATGGTATCTCACGTAGAACGGCGCGGACTGTCATTCGGTGTATTATTGTCAATGAAGTGCTGTCGATGTAAATAAACAATACTCCGTAATCAATCTTTGTCTTTAATACCTTCTTCGAATCAGAAGCATAAAAAAGATACCGCAAATAGCAAGTTTTTTTTTTCTTATAATAATCTATATAACGTATTACTTACGTAGCAGTACAATTTTGCTGTCAACTCAAAAATTAACAATACTCGTTATAAATTCTCGAAAAGATTCGATTATAACTTTTCGCTTTTTATTTTCGGAGTTCGCAATCGATAACGCGTGAAGTGTCAACGTCGTGGATGCAACGGTCTCAGCAGATCAATGAAAACGAAAAAGTCACGTTTTCCGCGGTATGTGAATCATCACCTTCTCGCGCGCGCGTATCCTCTATCAAAAAGTCTACAGGTATTCCTTACATCCTTAATTATACTGTACAATATTGTATCGTTTTTCAAGGTACATATGACATGTTTTTTGGTGGCTTCAGCCAACACTCCAGCTCGGGCGCGCATCGATTATCTTACACTTTATATATATTTATATATATATATTACAGAATTACTGCATATGAATGTATCCTAAATCTCTTTTAGTTTTGGCACTCGTGTCCTACTTTCGCGTGTTATCACCATTCTCCTCGGTATCATCTTCCACGCTGTCCTCCTCATTCTCCGACGAGTCCTGAATGTACGATATACCCTGCATCTCATCCGTTTGCATGCCGTCATTTTCGTTTCGTGCGTTCGCATAATCTGCGATCTCATATGCACTTTCTGGATAAATATATTGCGCCGCTTCGGCGTTAGAGTCTTCGTTATCTATGGTCAACACGTTTTGTTCGATCAAAATCTGATTACCTTCCGAATCATTAGCCACCATTAACACAGTCCCATCCAGATTGCAATGCATCTGATCGCTTCCGTCCCTACCACTGTCCTCCGCCACGTTCTCTTCATGCTCGTTCATAGAATCTTCTTCAAATTCGTCGCTCTCCGCGTTCGTCTCCATCTTACAGAACTGCCCGTTTCCACCCAATACCTCTATACCGCCAATGTCCGAATCGCAATCGCGATCGCGATCGTCATCGGCCACCGCGTTGACCGCGTCCTCGCCCCAGATCACACGTAGGATATTATTATTGGCTGCGAAAAAATTTGGCGCGTTCGAAATAGAGGAAGCGTCTACGTTCTCCGCGTCTACATTCTGTATTTCCGTTATCTCACACTCGTTTAGATCTTTGTGATCTACATGCATACTCAGTGGTACCATAGGACTAAGCTTGTGCCTCGTGTGGCCCATCATATCACTCTCTTCCTCTGACCCGTTATCTTGCGGTATTACTGGGCTTAATATGGGCGGACCACCATAATCATCATCTTCATGTTCTTGTTCCTCCTTCTCCTCTTCTTCATCATTATCATCACCATGATTATTACCATCGCCACCACCGTCTTCACCATCATCATCGTTGTCTTCGTCATCGTTGTTCTCATTATCATCATCGTCGTCGTCATCGTCATCGTCATCATCGTCATCGCTCTCATTTTTGTCATCATCAGCATCATTATTAACATTATCATTATCATTCTCATTCTCATCATCATTATCAATATTACCTTCACCTGTTTCTTCTTCTTCTTCTCTCTCTTCCTCCTCCTCCTCTTCCTCTTCCTCTTCCTCCTCCTCCTCCTCTTCCTCCTCTTCCTCCTCCTCCTCTTCCTCCTCCTCCTCTTCTTCTTCCTCCTCCTTTTCCTTCTCCTTCTCCTCCACCTGCTCCTCCTCTTCCTCCTCCTCCTCATCCTGATCATCATCATCATCGTTATCATCATCATCTTCCTCTTCTTCCTCTTCTTTTGTCTCTCCCTCGTCATTACCATTATTTTCATGTTCCTCATCATCGTCATCTTCATCATCATCCTCGGATAAATTCACATCGTGCACAGTGATTTCAGCGGATTTCTCGAGATATAATGCATTATAATTGTCCGTATCTGCAGACGCGTGAGAACCCAACAGCTTATTCATATTATTCTGCTGAGCTTGCCCCGCGACCGTCGGGGCTCTCACATTGTCAGCGTTCCTTCCCATGGATTGCTTCTGCATATTATCGTCGCATATCCTGAAACTATTAATGTCACTTACAGTTTTGTTCTCCATCGGGTTTATCTCCACGTCCGAGTCGGAATCGACACTCTCCGAATTACACGACATGTCCCCAGTCGCTCTACTGTTGGATCTCGTGTCGGACTCGGACTCGTTCTCTTCGTCTTCTTCGCCCTCTCCCTCTTCGTCACTGGAGCTACTATTACTGCTATCCGAGTCATCGCTGTCTTCCGAATCATCATCGCTGTTACTGTCCTCTTCATGGATGTCTTCATTGCCTTCAACTTCCGACTCAAAATCTCCTTCGTCCCCATCACCGATCACCGACGTCTCATCTGCGATTAAACTACCCTTCTCGTCATTATCGTCATTCTTCTCGGTGTTATCGTCCTCCGCGTGATCTCCAAATTCCGACTTACCATTACAGTTCGCCGCGTGCTCAGTGAGCTTCTCCTCGCTCATGAAACCTTGCTGGCATTTCTGACACCGGTAATTTCCAGTAATACCGATATGAATACTCATGTGCAATAATAACTTACTTCTCGCGTTGTGATATCTACCGCAGGTCTTGCATGTGAAATTATTACCTTCGCACGACAGAATGGCAGCGTGAGCGGCTTTCAAGTGGTCGGCCAGATCTTGATAAGTTTTACAGAGCTTTAAGCACACACCGCACGTGACAGCAGCCTCAGCGCGATGGAAGCGAATTAGGTGTTGCCATAAGTGCTTCTTTGCAGGCCACTGTTTACCACAGACCTCGCATGTGCACTCTGTATTAGTCGATTCATCGTACACTTTGCGTGAGTCCTTTCTCGAGCACTTGCCCGTATTACCTGTCGGCTTAACGTGCGACAACGGCATGAGATTCGGCACCGGCTTCTGCGCCGACAGTTGCATATTAATGTCCTCGAATAAGTTGAAGTCGGGAATGTTCAGGTTGGACTCGTTCGTCATCACCATCGGCTCCTCCCGCTTGATCTGATTGTTGTTCTTCAAATGCGACTCCAAGATCGAGTTCGGAATATTCGGCACGTCTAATCTACCTAAAACGCTACGTCTTGTACACACATTAATGTGATTCCAATATAAGGTCTTAGTGGAGAATTGCTTCTTGCAATTCTTACATTCGAAATTGTTTCTGTTCCTCATTTTGCGCTTACCGTTATCCTTCTTGAATTTTTTAAACATACGCACCGGATCGGTGTTGTGGACGTTCTGATAATGCTTGGAAAGGGTCTCAGAATTGAGGAACATTTCGGGACACATCTCGCAGTCGTATGTGTCACTCACCAATCGTTTACGTTTAGAATCGTTTGAGTCCTCGTCACACAACTCCTCGTCGAACTCAAGATCATCCGGTTCCTCCTTCACAATGATATCGGGAGTCTCGTAGCCTTCTCTTTTTGCGCCGAGATCCATTCTGTACTCGAAGGCGGCTAACTGGTCTTTGGGAACGTTGTGCACATGCTCGTAGTGCTCGCGAATGTCGTTCTCATCCGTGAAGACCGCCAGACACTGTTTGCACGTAAGAAAGACCTTGCCATGACACTTCTTCGTGTGGTCAAAAGCTTTCCACTTGGAGGCATACTGCTTGCCACACACCTGACACGTGTTCGGCTTGGAGAGAACACCACTGTGCTCTGCTTCAACATGTTTCTTCAGATCTTTGGGATCCTTCATGGGTATCAAACAGACGCCGCATGATACTCCGATCTCATTTCGATGTAACGACAACACGTGCATCTTCAGCTTCAGCTTGTTCTCTACGGTATCACCGCAAAAGTCGCAAACGTTCAAGTTAGTGTGGTGCTTATGGTCCTTCCGATGCGACTCCAAGTCCTCCTTGGTGCGGAACAGCTTCTTGCAGCTCGGATAGTCGCAGGTCAGATCCGGATGGTCCATGTGATTAACGCGATTATGTGTCATGATACCTAATTTGGACGTGATCGTCTCGTTACACAAATGGCAGGTATATGTAGTGTGATGATTCTCGATGTGCTTCTGCAGGCTCGCACGGTCCTTGAATATTCTCTCGCAGGCCCGGCAACGAGTCAACAAAGCGCCGGGATCCTTGCGATAGTTCTGGCAGCCTTTCATGTGACGCCTGAGCAGATAGCGTTTGTGGAATCCTTTGTTACATTTTTCGCAATAATGTAGGACGCCGTCCTCAATGCTAGACGATTTCGGGGTGATGCAATTCATACTGTCCTTCCCCACGTTGGGCTCGTACCTGTGATTCTTTGCGACATGCGCTATCAAGTGATCCCTCGAAGCGCTGGTTTTCAGACAATATGGACAAGTAACATCCGGGTGACCTTTGTGCACTCTGTTTACGTGTTTCCACAAGTGCGACGTTCTGCCGTAGCACTTGTTACACAAGTCGCACGGAAACAGACTGTGCACTAGACGTCTGTGATTAGACAAACTGTCTAGCGTTGAGAACTTGAGGTCCGGACACTGATCGCAACTCAATTCGACTTCTACAGCACCGTTATGATCGAGCTTGGACGATTCGTTGGTCGTTTCATTAATGCTGCTATTATCACACGCGTCCATTTCCAAGCCGTGTATCTTCCTATGTCGGGACATCTTTGATTTATTGGAATAGGGCCTACCGCAAATATCACAGCAAAAATCACCACCGGTCAGCGGCCAGTGTTTCTCCTTTACGTGTCTGCTTAACTGTACCACGTCGGAAAATATCTTTAGACAAACACCACAAACCCTAGGCACTGTGTCCGAATGTACTCCCATTACATGTTTCCAATAATCGACGCGAGTGGCCCACAGTTTTCCGCAAACCTCGCAGGTGTTGGGCGAGGCGCCTTGAAGCATATGATGTTGGATATGCTCGTTGCGCAACAATTTCGTCGCGAATATCTTCCCACAGTCCTTGAATTCACACTAAAACGATACAAAGCCAAAATAATTACGTAAAAAAGAAAGGAGACAGAAGAGGCACGATAAGAATCTCTATTTCCTTTGTTTTTAGAATTTACCTTAATGGCAGATACGTCGTTATGCGTGTTGTTGATGTGCAACCAACGTTCCCACTTACTGGAATGGGAACTGCCGCAAACTTCGCATACAAAAAATAAATGATACTGCGCTTTATTGCCATTACCGTTGACGTTGAGTACATTTCCACTTCCCGTAACATCTACTGGAAGTACCTGTTCAGACTACAATATGAGAAATAAAAAGCTCTCTTAAATCCACATTTTACTATAGGCAACGTTACTATAACTTTGTCAAAAATCTTCGTAACTCGCGCTGAAAAATTAACGAATAATTCTACTTTAATTACCTTATGAGCATTTCTCTGATGTCGTATAAGATGATCCTCGTTGGGAAATGATTTGTTACAAATATAACAGTCGACCTTCTCACCATCTTCACCGTCGAAATCCAATACTTGCTCATTTCCTTCGTTAACATTTAAGTTCTCGTTGTAATAATTACTATTTAACTGTACAAAATGTGCAGGATCATACGAAGGATCGACATGGTGTATAGAGACATGAGCAATCAATTTTTTCCTCGAGTCATGCTGTCTACCACATATTGTGCAGCTGTACCTGTATATATCAATCGCAAAGTACATTTCAATATTACATTCGTAAAAGTAAACAGGCGTGTATGATGAAAACAATTTGTATGATATTTGTATGATTATAAATAAAGAATGAAATCTTGTATAATCTAAAACAACAGTATATAATAGTAATTACATAAGTGTTCGTTTAAACAGTATAAAAAAACATAGACAACTGTACCTTCTTTGTTCCGATATTAAAAGTTTGGATCCTCCATGATACATAACAACGTGATTCTGAAGCTGCGTATTGTCGGAACAAATTTTCAAACATACTCCACAAGCAAATGCGGCGAATTCTTTATGTGTCGCTCGTATATGTAGCCACAACGATGCGCGATCATTAAAATCTCTCGTACAAATTTCGCATACAAATACTGTTTCTATTTCTATCATATTCTCGTGATTGTTCTTGGAATCTTTCTCATCGTTCTCCAAGTTTTCCTGCATATAATCAGGAAATATTTATACACATATAATCAGGAAATGTATATAACATTGTAATGATATACGATTTTATTTAATGAAGCGAACATTTTTATTTAAAGTCGCAAAAAGAACTCTTTACTTACCTCAGGTGACGACGAGAACTCTCGCGACTCCTTTATCTCGTCTTGGTCATAAACGCCGACGTCCATTTGATCATTCCAACTCTGAGGCATTACGGTCTTTTTCAAACATTTATCACTGTCAACGATAGGCGTGGGATCGACACCGTGTATCGTCACGATATGTCTGCTTAATGAAGACTTCAGAACAAAATCCTTCTGGCACAGTATACAAACGTAAGGTTTCTCCGCTTCATGCGTGATCTCGTGCTCCTTTAAACTATCCACGGACATGAAACTTTGCGGACACGCTTCGCAATACCATCTCTTCTGAGAATTCGCTTCGCAATTATCTAAAGAATAATATATTCGTATGAAGTAGATTTAATTCGGCGTGCGAAATTTGTTTGTTATGTGTGTCGAGTTTGGATAATTACCTGTCTTAGCTAGTTTTCTTGGCTTGCAATCGGGCGTTGAGCTATCGTCGTAATCCCGCTTTAGACTCTCTCCTTTAGTCAACGCTTGTTTCAATATAGTCAATTGAGGATTTTTGGCCAGTTTAGCCTCAGCGTTCCTGTAGTCTTTGTTCTCATCATCCGTGTCTATGCTAGAGATATCGGACGTATTGACCAAGCTCTTATTGTTTTGCGGCTCGGTTTTCTCGAGTAAAGCAATACGCTGCTCTTCTGTGCAGATCTGGCTATGCGCGTTGAAATCTGCTTGATCCGAAAATACTTTTGCACACGTTTTGCATTGATAACGTGTTTCCGAGCGAAAGAACGAAACCGCCATGTTCGGAGGTGCTGATAGACCAGCGTGCCGTGACTTCACATGCTCTTCGAGATTTATCCGCGTCGAGTATATTCGCGAACAATATCTACATGTTACAGCAGGATGTCCTCTGAAGCAAACCAATTAGATGTATTAGAGATATGTATTCAAATCAAATGACAAAAATAATAAGTAACAAGTGGTAAATAACAACCTTATCTTAGTTTCAATGTAAATAATCATATATATATATATATATATATATATATATATATATAT